>NW_025765100.1:149687-265412 GCF_003918875.1 Haliotis rubra
CGTTTTTGTGTGATGAAACTGGTGTGATGGCAGAGTATAAATTTGATTTGCTTTCTGCCATGATATTGAAGAATGCTTTTGATTGGTTAAAATCGATATCTTTTTTAATACCTAGCATTCCTCAGTATGAGTGTGAAGTCGATTTCTGGTGTCCCCATCGTGATATTGCTGGAATATTGCTAAAAGCTCACGCCTCAGTATGAGTGTGGTGCCCAGTTGAGGAAATATGAAACGTTTGTGTTGGGTGTTTTGTGATGTTAGAAGACGTATCTTTTTCATACAAACAGCAGGGCTCCAGATAATTATTTAGACTCACGGGTATTTCACTCCTCAAAATTAAAATTGAGGAGTAAAATGCCAAATGGGAATAAAAGGAGGAGTATTTCACTGATTGCATGGTTTTATTACCTTTCCTTGCTATTTAAAACAGTTTTCCTTTCAAACAAACTCTAGGAGTTTCTTTTGGTTAATCATTCTTACTGCAGACAGGAAATAAATGACAATGCGCGTTCAGCTTTTACGCATTAAATGTTTTTCCTACGCTGGTTTAGGGCCATCACGTAATCTACAGTAGCCCTAAAGCTGTATTATTGCTGATATTTATAACATGTTATATTAGGGATTACACTTTCTTAATAAAGTACAAATTCTAGTACTTTTGTTGGGTTGAGCCCATCCGGGATTCGAACCCATACTACTGATATTGGCTGGAAACGTCACAGAAATGCTGTTTAAGGGCTAGCTTTTCAACAAAGCGTGCCCCGAACGTGAATTAGAAATATTAAAGGAGATCATTCGCAAAAATGGACAATCTTCGCTACAATATTTTGACAGGTTTGGTTCACACATGTAAACAAAATCTGACTTGTATTCTGAGGAAGTATCGTTCACTTATTGATTTGACTTTTTAAGTGTATTTCTGAATTATTCATGCGTATTTTACGCAGATACGCATCTTATCTGGAGCCCTGGTCAAACACGAAAGTGTTTATACATATAACTTTCTCGGACATGCTCAGTAATTTTCTTTAAAAATTGACGCCATGACGTTTGGTCGATTTTGGTGCGATGAATAGAGAATCTCACACAAGTGTCTACCGAATTGTAAACCAATAGTGAGTGCTTTCCTCAATCTGGATTAGTTATCACCTTGTCGAATATTGTTCGACATACCTGAAAATGATGGCCTAATAACCGCACAATAATACGTTGGCACTAATACCGTACTATTTTCGCTGCATGAATTTTCATAATTGAGGAACATTACCACCTCAAATTCTTTCTCAGGGATTTTGATTCAATCTTTGAAGACGACAAATTCTTGGAAGAATTACATTCAAAAGATGATGAAGTGTATACAATCACATGGCACATAATCATATGTGATCAGATAATAGTAAAGTGATTAAAGAGCCATAAAATAATATCCTTCAATGATGTTTATTCACAAATGAACTCCTCCGCAAATTTCAAGCATTCGAGTATTTAATTTGGTACAATATTCAAAGTTTAAAGATTATTATTCAGCCAAAGAATAAGTTAATGATACTTGTTTCTAGATATTGATCTTCCAAAATACACATATCCCAGCACTCCGGACGTTTCCACTTCGAAATTCCAGCGCTAACGCTGACACGGCTCCATCTTGTACACCGAGCGTCTGAGGGAAATAATTGATGGGTCATTATCGAAAGCAACTGAGAGAAACACAATTTTCTTCAGAGGTGTGCACCGTTTAACATTTTGTAAACAAACCAAAAGGAAGTTACATGTTAGTTACCTCCCTTTCGCTAGACCGTCACACGGCTTCTAAACAGAATTATCAAAGGCATAAAAGTTATTTTTTCTCAAAAACAGCTTTCAACATGATTTATATCTGATCTAACACTGAATGATAATATCATGATATACTAAAATAGCAAAAAATAAATACTAATCGGTAATAATGAAAAGGTACTAATGCAGTCTGGGAAATCCCACTGACACAAGCCCAAGCATATCAAAACAATTAAAAATGTTGAAATCTTACCTTTTGTGTCCGGTTTCATCCTTTAAATTGTACAAATCCCACATGAATCCCAATAATGAATCGTTCTTTCAACATCCGAAATCTGTCGTCGATATCCGCGATTCTGTTGGGTACACCTCACTTCATTCACGATGCGTTGGCAAAAATTCACTGTCACAAATGATAAAAAACATATCCAATTAAAGTTGCGGGCAACCTTGAGGGCTCCTTGGCTTGGATAATTTCTAAACATTTGGTACCTGATGTCGAAAGCAGTAAAGGTTATAGCTGATATGGATCATATCATTGTCAGTAATGAAAAATACTTCAGTGGTAAACTTTGAATTCTTATGTTTTCAGGGTTAGAAACGAAGGATTGTGTTGTATGGTATGGGTAATTGCACGTTTATTTTCGGGTGAGTGTAGATACAATTTCCAGCTAAAAGCACCTCTACTGCAGTGTATTTTAATGTTGTGTAGCGCTAAGCTCTCGTCATTAATCAATTGAAATTGCCATCGTCTCCCATATCCGCACGTGGACCACGCTTTGCAGTGGTAGTCTCTTTATAGCAGATATCGTCCCTGCGCTTTCCTTCAGACTGTCGCATGTTTTGCACGGGCAATCTGCCGTGTCGTAAATCTCCGAGAAAGTTATGACACATTCCAGACATCACAAAGTCGGCGAGCGAGTGAGTGGATTTGTAGGATTTTGACGGCTCCCTCTAACCACGAAACGGTGATATTTTTAACATGTACCTTAGAATAAAAAATGATCAGCAAACCATATACACATACACTGGCAATTTTCATAGCCCACAGTAGAGAACCAATCAAGATTAGCAACTGTGGTGAGGAAAATAGAATATTATTTGTCCCTCCGTTGTCTTTGAAGCTATGTTGCTGCAACTGGTACACACAACTGACACTGGCGGCATAAATGCACAGCCAAATTTTGGTGGAAATCGGAAGGTTGGTTTCCGAGTTACGGGTGTTTAAAGCTGGAAAACATGAGCTCCGCGGACAGGAAAACTTGACCCCTGGTCGGCGCGGGGTCATGTACTTTTAAGAAGTTCCGGAGAAGAAATAGTTCGCTCTTTGACAGGCTGTAGCTCCGTTGTCCTTGGGTCTACGTTCAAAACAATTAGTGTTCTGGAATCGTCAGGCCTTCAGCTATCAGACGCACCGAGCCGTCCAGGCGAAATGGTAGGCATTTTGATTGTACGACACATAATGCATTTGTGCAATTTTCAATGCCATATGGCCGACAAACGATCCAATTTTGTACATGCATGTAAGAACACGAAATGTTAAGCATCTTATGTTGATGCATACTGCCAGGTTTTACTGCCTTCTGTGCAGAACTCGAGCAGCTATGCTGTTTATAATGTAGTATCATCAGAATCTGACGAAATCCAATATGGCCGCCAAGCAATGCACATTTTGACATGAACCCAAGAACAAAAAATGTTCAACATACCAAGTTACTACGTACTGCCAGATGCTAGCTGCATAGGTGAAATAGTAATGTTGCTGCGATTTTTTGAAAATACATTTTAGTACAAAATAAACAACAGAAGCAAACATCTAGATATCCGTAACTAATCAAGATATCGCAACATAGCTTATGGGCATTAATAATTTGAGGTATATGTTGTATATCTGCACATTTACAGCGTTCTGCAGTTCATACGTTCAGAGTTATGGCTTGCGAAAAATGCCTACCCTACAAAATCTGCACATTTCCGAGAAACATCTTCAATCCAATATGGCCGCCGCATCACGTGACTTTTGACATAGGACCAAGAACAGAAAATGTTCAACAACCAACGGCCACTTCAGAACAAGCGCTTAAAATGTTGTATGTGCTAAGTTTGGTTTGGCACAAAATGGCAAAGAAGCCCGTGAAAGTTTTTGAAGACAACTTTTGCCCAAAAGTAGCGTCCAATATGGCGGCCATCATATAAACATAGGCACATTTGACGATGCTACTGTGTAGAAACATGCATAGACACAAAGTATGCAACGTTTGAAAGCCGTAGCCCTTGTAGTTTTAGTGCAGCACATTTTGGGAGGTATGCAGTCAGGATTTTGCTGAAAAACATCACCAAAACTTCAATCCCAAATAGCGTCCAAACGGTGCATTTTAGCGACTTGAGCCGTCCAGGCGAAATTGTAGGCATTTTGATTGCGCATCTGCTCCAGAACTTTGGCAAACATTGGAGCATTAGTTTTGGAGATATTTGCATTTGCATTTGAAATTTTTGAATTAATTTTGAATTATCTGCCCTTTGCTATTGGGCCTACAGCCTAGAGATTTTAAAGCGCGATATGTACACCTCGGTGGGCATCTGGGTGAATTTTTTCAAGGCATTCTGTCCAGCGGTGCTCTCTGTAGCTCTGGTACAAAATACGGCGGAAGAATAAATAATAATAATAATAATTAAAGTTGCAGGCAACATTGACGGCTCCTTGGCTTGGATCATTTCTAAACATTTGGTACCTGATGTCGAAAGCAGTAAAGGTTATAGCTGATATGGATCGTATCATTGTCAGTAATGAGAAATACTTCAGGAGCCGATTTTACTAGCGCTTACTTCAGCTAGACCAGAGTTACCCCCAAGACCACAGCTGTAACTTGGGTACCCTGACCCGGAACGTTCAATCACTGACAATCTACAAAACTGCCTAAAGACCTCCACTGCAGTGTAGTTTTAATTTTGTGTAGCGCTAGCTCAGCTCTCGTCATTGTCAATTGAAATCGACATCATCTCCCATATCTGCACGTGGACCACGCTTTGCAGTGGTAGTCTCTCTTAGGAGATATCGTCCTTGCGCCTTCCTTCAGACTGTCGCATGTTTTGCACGGGTAATCTGCCGTGCTCGTGCTGTAAAATGTCGATGAAACTTATGATACATTCGGCAATGTATCCCTGGGCCGTCGGTGATATAAAGTAGTTCCCATTTTATTCAATCTGTCCAAACTTTGGGTTTCTGAATGTAAGTATTATCTATGATGACTGGTACGTTGTTGAAAGTCTGTTTGCGTCATATTTAGCGTGTTCAGCCTGGAGTTGTGGGTGAGTTTGTTTGGTACTCTTTTTCTTTCATTTGGGGCACGTCTCAAACAGTTTTTTTCCCTTTTCCCTGCAGTTGTGCAATTTTCAATGCCATATGGCCGACAAACGATCAAATTTTTGATATGCATGTAAGAACACGAAATGTTAAGCATCTTCTGTTGATGCATACTGCCAAGTTTCACTGCCTTCTGTGCAGAACTTGAGCAGCTATGCTGTTTAGAATGTAGTATCATCAGAATCTGACGAAATCCAATATGGCCGCCAAGCAATACACATTTTGACATGCACCCAAGAACAAAAAATGTTCAACACACTTAGTTACTACGCACTGCCAGATTCTAGCTGCATAGTTGCGAAAGTAATGATGCTGCGATTTTTTGAAAATACATTTTAGTACAAAATAAACAACAGAAGCAAACATCTAGATATCCGTAGCTAATCAAGATATCGCAACATAGCTTATGGGCATTAATATTTGAGGTATATGTTGTATATCTGCACATTTACAGCGTTCTGCAGTTCATACATTCAGAGTTATGGCTTGCGAAAAATGCCTACCCAACAAACTCTGCACATTTCCGAGAAACATCTTCAATCCAATATGGCCGCCGCATCACGTGACTTTTGACATAGGACCAAGAACAGAAAATGTTCAACAACCAAAGGCCACTTCAGAACAATCGTTTAAAGTGTTGTGTGTGGTAAGTTTCGTTTGGCACAGAACAGCCAAGTAGCCCGTGAAAGTTTTTGAAGACAACTTTTGCCCAAAAGTAGCGCCCAATATGGCGGCCATCATATAAACATAGGCACATTTGACGATGCTACTGTGTAGAAACATGCATAGACACAAAGTATGCAAGGTTTGAAAGCCGTAGCCCTTGTAGTTTCAGTGCAGCACATTTTGGGAGGTATGCAGTCAGGATTTTGCTGAAAAACATCACCAAAAACTTCAATCCCAAATAGCGTCCAAACGGTGCATTTTAGCGACTTGAGCCGTCCAGGCGAAATTGTAGGCATTTTGATTGCGCATCTGCTCAAGAACATTGGCACACATTGGAGCATTAGTTTTGGAGATATTTGCATTTGCATTTGAAATTTTTGAATTAATTTTGAATTATCTGCCCTTTGCTATTGGGCCTACAGCCTAGAGATTTTAAAGCGCGATATGTACCCCTCGGTGGGCATCTGGACGAATTTTTTCAAGCGAATCTGTCCAGCGGTGCTCTCTGTAGCTCTGGTACAAAATCCGGCGGAATAATAAATAATAATAATAATAATAAAAACATTAACGATTACAATAGGTCTCCTGCCTAAAGGCAAAGGAGCCCTAATTAAAACACGAACGATTACAATAGGTCTCCTGCCTAAAGGCAAAGGAGCCCTAAAAATGCCAAGTTGCCACACACATACACAAATCACTGCCTTCGCGCAACAGCCGTCATTCTGCTATCCCATGCCGGAATCGAGTTGAAAGTTTATAATCATACTGCACCGAATCCAGCAGTGTACAGAAGAGGTCCCACTCGGCCATTTTGCAGGGGTCTGATCGCCAACGCGTCGATTCTCGTGCCGTTGCCACTGTTTCATCATCTTGGCCCTTTTCACACTTGCAAAGTTCTTCAATTGTATCCGTGATGGGAATGTTTCAGGGCATACACAATTCTACCATAAATGTCAGCTTCGTTAATCGACAGTAGGCCTAACTTTACACGATCAAATCATTGTGGTCATCCTTGATTGGACCAGTCTACGTAAGATTACATGAGGTTGAGATGGTAGCATAACATGGAATTCTTTCATGGTCATTGCAATTCCAGTGGTATTGCAGTAATTGAGATTGTAATGTTACTCATCAAGTTTAATTTTAACAAGGACTGAATACATTTAGTTTTGTGTATTATATTGACAGTTATTCATTTCGAACATGATGTAACCTATCTCCCTCATTAGATAATAGCGTAACCCTTCTTTTGTCGTTTCTCGTATCTGGGGCGACAGCGAACCTGACCACGAGAGGCTACATTCAAAGAGCTCCTTGGAATAAGGCTTCTCACTACAAATTGCTTTACAATATCGATAAATAGTTTGGTTTGTTCAATTTCCGGGATTCATTGGAATTCAACATAGGCAAATTTAGTTTAAAACCGACGGCAATTATATCAACACGAGTTGATAAAGTTACAAATACCGGAGGCTTGCTGAGGATAGTTTTACTTTTATCAACGAGTGTTGATATATATTTAATATCAAAAGACACGAGGGCGAGATTCTATTTATCATTAAAAATCGCTCATTTGTCTTCAATTAGGAGATAAACCTAGTGTGTTTGAAAATCAGAGACATGCTTTACTGAATTGATGGCGACTAAATTTCAATTGGAACCGAACGCACACACTAGGGTTATCTCCATTCTACCATGAACCATTTAAAATCGAACTTCCTCGCTCTGCGGAAGACACTGCGAAATCTAGCTAAGATACATAGCGTTCACTGACATGAACATACATAGCGTTCACTGACATGAACGCTATGCAGCACCTCCATAGGCCGCAATGGTGGAAATCCTTTGTCGCACTTTCGCGCACTCGTTACGATTTTTGCGCACGAAAAACTTATGTGAATTACTTCTTTGTGCTTATAACTACACGTGCGCCCTATTTTCGTTATCAAAATATACAAAAATATATCTTTACAAGCCATCAAACATCTCAGTCGATCGCTCACATATGAGCGGGGCCATTTTGAATCACGTGACCTGTGACGCGAAGGGGTTTTCCCTCCCAAAAATAGTAACACAGGTGTTCCACACCTCGTTGCTTGTTGACAACACATTTTCATACATTTTAGGCAATTAAAACGATTGTATGGAGATTTTCGTTTCCAATCTAGACTGACTGACCACCCCTGCTTTTCAATAGCTGTTTTCAAAGGAATTGCTGGTGAGTTTTCAATGCTTCATATGATATAAGATTATTGCTGTCACCTCCTACAGTTCCATGGGTGTCTCGGGGTACACTTACAGAATACCGGATACCTAATTATATACATTCTATTGTGCGCGTGAGGCTCCTATATATAGAAGAAACAGAGAGCGCGAGCCTGCGAGCGATCCAATAAAAATACGAATTTAAGGTAAAAAATAAGGTTAAAATCGAATTCCTCACCTTACTTCCGGTTTAGGAAACCTAAACTGGGGATTTTAACAGCGTTCACTGACGTAAACAGAGTAAAAAGTAATCGTGTGTTGAAATTTTATTCAAATGCATGCTGGGAAAAGGAACTCTACAGTGTGGGAACACTCTGATGGTAAGTGATTTTTGATTGGTAAGGTAAGGTAGGTAAGGCTTTTAAATAAAGGGGGGTACCCCCTTTACCCCCATTATCTTACCTTTTTTTAGCTTTAATATTGTTTAATATTTAATGTTTAATATTGAACGCTGCTTCAACACAGCCTTCATTCATCGCGTGCCGTTGCTAAGGAAACAAAATGGAAGTGCGCAAAAATAAAGGCGCAATCAAAATAAAAATGGCGGATAGGTATCCGGTATTCTGTAATCTAACGCATTTTTAATGCAAAAATTTCCAATTGCCTATGTGGAATATTCGAAAGTCAGCGTCAAAATCCATGGAGTTGTTGTTATGATCCGCCATCATTGTGGTCAAACGGAAGTAGTTCTCACAATAAGATTTGTCAGTGCGTGGTGAAGCGGCCTTACAATCAGATGAGCGTCAATCCGCAATTGATGCCGTCTGATTTTTCTGAACAACCAATCAGAATCTAGTATTTTCTTGATTCATGGTAGAATGGAAAATGTACGTCTCTGAACAGGTAGACTATCTGTACAGCCATTTGACTTGCTGTGCAACGACGTCATCGCATTGTGACGTCATCACGTATATGACGTCATATTGTTATGTCAGGATTTCAACGTCATAGCATTGTGGGTAATGTATAGAGGATATTATATGAGTGCACATGTCATACTATGTTTCCGACACGAGTGCCTAAATGTTGGTATTTCCCGAG
This sequence comes from Haliotis rubra, assembly GCF_003918875.1. Taxonomy (NCBI): domain Eukaryota; kingdom Metazoa; phylum Mollusca; class Gastropoda; order Lepetellida; family Haliotidae; genus Haliotis; species Haliotis rubra. The sequence continues at coordinate 158,800 of NW_025765100.1, forward strand.
CGAGAGCCATAGTTTTGCACAAGTCTCGTAAACATAGTATTATATGGGCACGAATATTATATTCTGTTTATTACCGAAGTTGTGAAATTGAGGAAAAACAACCCAAATCTACTTTCAAACAAAGGCTGGCTACCCGTCGATGCCGAATGTAGACCGCAACGTCATAGAAGAAACGTGACGTCATAGCATTGTTCATGACGTCACGTCACCATGACAAAGTGATATTTTGCCCTAGGGCATCGTATGAAAAATGTGAACCCCGATATGTTCGCCCTCGTAGGTAATATAAGATCCGGGGTAGAATAGGTCTTCAGCAACCCATGTGCTTGCCATAAAAGGCGACTATGCTTGTCGTAAGAGGCGACTAACGGGATCGGGTGGTCAGTTTCGCTGACTTGGTTGATCGATGCTCATGCTGTTGATCACTGTATTGTCTGGTCCAGACTCGATTATTTACAGACCGCCGCCATATAGCTGGGATATTGCTGAGTGCGGCGTAAAACTAAACTCACTCACTCACTCGTAGGTAATAAATTTGATTATGTCAGGGCATTGTCCATAATGTACTTTGATCTCACACAAGCAATATCTCCTGTGGAACACAGGTTTGGATGATAAACATGTTTATTCATGTCAACATGATGTTTACCAACCTTTTTCTGATTGATATTCTTCATCGGCCATGTCAACCATCACCTGAAGTTATATACAGTGTTTTACACTGATAACTGTCATAGTGTGTTACACCAGATCTGGGGTAGAATTAATCTTCATTAACCCTTGTTTGTCAGCAATATTCCAGCTGTATGGCGGTGGTCTGTAAATAATCGAGATGAGCATCGATTTATGCAACTGGGATACGATGGCATGTGTCAACCAAGTTAGTGAGCTTATCCACCCAATCTCGTTTGTCGCCTCTTACGACAAAAATGGGTTACTGAAGACAAATTCTAACCGGGATCTTCACGGGTAAAATTTTGTTACGACCTCCCACGAAGGCACGTTCAATGTTTGTGGTAAAAGTTTGGAAAAGTCACGAATTGCTAAATACGTCATGTTGCAAATATTTGTTGAAAATTGAATAAAACTGCATGGGCTCTGTATTCTATGTGTTCCTCGTACGTCACAATGACTTTTCTGTGAACCAAAATTACATTGTAATTTTCAGTGATATGTTCACACATTCCGAAGAAAAAAATAAGTTTTGCTTGACGAGGTCGGCTGTCACAGGCTATCTGGAGCAGACCAGTCAGACAGGTTTTTCCCCTTGTATGCTGCGCTTGCACACCTGGGACCGTAGCGCCAATATTTGTCGCATTGACGATTGGAACAATCCGGTCGTCAAGTTCGTTGTTTTGGTCGAGGCATATCATCGTATCCCGGCTAATTGCCTTGATTGTTGATGCGCATAATGCCGGTCCCAGGATTGTTTGGCCAATAATTGAGTTTTTCTCAGACTGAACATTTCGGAGTATGGTGTTCAACAATAAACAAGATATCTCTTTTACAAACGTGCGTATCAATACTGACCTATATCAGCCATAAACTAGGCTATCACTAAGGCGAGTTAACAGCATTAAAAAAGACCAATGTGTTTATTAATAGCCATGGTTTAAAAAACAGTCCTTGCGGGCAATTTACCAATTTACTCATTGCTGCCAAGTTACATTTGCAGTTCAAATATAATAGGCATAGAAATTTGTGATGATGTTCACCCAAATCGGCGCATTACGCAACGTGGTGTATAAATAGATTTGGATTTCCCTATCAATGACAGATACTGCGCAGTATTTCACAGGGTTTGAACGACTTATGTTCTCTTATGAAAACCTATGTTCACATGTCACATCATATCTACAGAAAAGCTGATGTTCCTTCCCATTTCTTCCCGGAGTTCCGTCGTGAATAGATTCAGACATAGTGCAATGTGAAACGGGTCTTGGTAGAGCCAGGAGTTGATCTCTGTTTCCAATCATACTTTCTGTTCAGACGATGGATAGCTGTCCCTCGGAAGTACACCGGAAAGATATCAAAGAGGGGTCTACCACAACTCTTCAAAATAAAGAAGCAAAGCAAAAGCGATCCATGAGTGAGAAAATGACAGTGAACGATAGATCAACGAGTGTCAGTTGTTGGACCCTGCCAATGATGTGTAAACACATCGACTTCAGGAGACATGTGTTTCGCTGGTCTCGTGACCATAGCAAAGAGGACCAATCCAGTTTAGAAGAGACCTTGTTACAGGCAAAGGACGGTTACAAGAACAGCATCCGCAGGATTACTCGTAACAAAAGTACCCGAAGTATGACTGAAGCGGATGTTAAGCACGTCATCTTCGTAATGATCAGTCCCCTGTTGGAACAGCTTGGATTGACGATGAACGCCGAAGAGACGATTAATATGGACTGCATGCCATCATGCAGGCTTGATTACATTTTGAAATTTGATGATATTCCTGTAGGAGCCATCGAAGTTAAATGCGCGGGCTCCTTCGACGAGAATGCCTACGCCCAGGCAGTTATTCAGCTGGTTGTCCTGCAGCAATGGGCGTATAAGAAGGGTCGTCATATCCACGTGGATATGATTGAAGTACCTATTGTTAATATCCTGACTGACGGAGAAAGATTTGTATTGATGAAGTTGAAACGAGAAAAGATATATGTACAAAAAATCAAGCCAAAGGAGGGTTCACTACCACATAAACTTCTTGTTCGATGCATTTCTAAGGACTTTCGCACCGTTTACGAACAGCTCCAGGATGCATTGTCTCGAGCAGTGTCCAAACTGAGACAACTATCAAATTCACCGACATATGAGTCAGATGAGAATTATACACATGCCGATGACAGTCAAGGAGGGGCTCCTGTGCAGGGATATAACAAGTATCCAAACGAAATCAGGTTGGTTCGGAGCATTATCTGAGGGACCAACGGTTCCATACTCTGGGAGGGAAGGGGGTTATGGGACTCGGTTGGTGGCTGCAGGTAGCCGGAAATGGAGAGGGCGGGCATACTGTCTAAAATATTATAACTTAAGACTATGAGCCCACATATTATTTTCAAAGCTTCAAGAAATGTGTTCTTTAGCTAACAATTTCTCATGTTGTGTATTCCTTCCTACCCCCACCCCAACGAATGTCAAATGGCGAATGCATAGTTATTGCCCTCAGCAATCAGACGTCACAGTTGGATACAATATTTGTGGTGTGTTGGCAACACCTACACAATGTCTGTCTTGTAAGTCACAACCAACATACTTTTTCAAAATGTCGACGTTGGTGTTAAAAAAATAATCCGCCACATGGTGTGTACTTTCTTTTGTACGTCAGTCTACAATGTTTGGTTGTTCCGTCTCCTCCAGCGGCCTCCAAATGTTTTACTCCCAGTCTAAATATAGCAACGAGCACACAACGTACCTGTACTGAAATCCGTTCCACGTAAACCTACCAAGTTGGACCGACAGTTAGCAGTTATCTAGCGAGTTATGGATCACTTACTTGATAACCTCTTAGTATCTGCACCGAAGTCTGTAGAAGTATCTCCCTTGTTCAGTCATACTTTTTATAGAATGACCAGAAATTATTGAGAATTTTAGGAATATGTTTAATTGGATTTCTAGTATAAACAACCTTGACCAGCAATCAAGTGCTTGGTTTCATTCAAGAGAGATAACTCCGTTAATCCTTTTTCATTAGTTTGTGAACAGTTATCCCCCTTTGTTTACTTGCTAGCAGACGACATTTTCAGTGATCCTCAGTATGGATAAGGTAGAGAAGAGGAAGTAGATTTTAGAGTATTATAACAAGGACATCAGATCAGCTAAAGTGATTTCAAGTAGAACAGGCATCCCTTTGTCCACTGTTTATCGTGTTTTGAAACATATTGCAAATGGATATGGCATTGAGCACCAGGGAGGCGCAGGTAGGCCCAGAAAATTGACTATCGGTGACAGGAGGCGGCTTGATATTCTTGTTTCTAAAAACAAACGAAGGAGTTTAGAAAACTTAAGGCTGGATATGATTGATAGAGGAACTGTGGCTGTCTGTAAGGAGACAATTAGAACTGAGCTGCATGCAATGGGTTGGCAGAAAAGTCGAGGAATTCCATCACCGATCATGAAACCTGAACAAAAGGAGCGAAGGTTGAACTGGTGCTTACAGCATAGAAACGTTAACTGGGACAATGTGATTTTCTCAGATGAAAGTTCTGGACCAAACAAACTGAAAAACCTTTGTATCAGCGCCCAAAGTACAGTCCGAAATTTAACGTGTGGGGTGGCATATCTGTGTTAGAGGCAACGCCCCTCTGTGTATTTGAAGGGAATGTGAACAGTGAGCGGTACACAGATATTCTCGAGGGACATTTACTTCCATCTGCTCACGTGTTCTATGGACATTTTTGGATTTTCCATCAGGACAACGACCCAAAACATCGTTCAAAGCATTCACAGGCCTGGTTTCGGACCCAAAATATGACATTATTAGATTGGCCAAGCTATAGCCCTGACATAAATCCAATAGAAAATGTTTGGGGACTTATGAAGGAAAGTGTCAATAAGAAAAATCTGACAAATATTGCTGAAATGAAAGAAGAGCTGGTCCGATACTGAGACAGCATGGGCCGAGACTTTCTAACTTCTTTGATCAGTAGTATGCCCCGCCGCACTGAAGCCTGCATTGCTGCCCATGGTGACTTGACAAAATACTAACAGTTCACCTGTCTTTGAATCTGGAGTTATGTTCTGCTAATATTCACATTTAATACGTGAGTAATGAGTGAAAAAAATAAAAAAATTACAATCTTTAAATTCTCAATAATTTCTGGTTGTACTGTAAAGATAGGAGTCAGTCACTCAAAGTTTAAAGTCACATCAGCTTTTTTTCGGCTTTAATGGCTATAACAAGTTATAGTTAATATACTATGCACAAAAGGAAGGCAAAAGCTGTTTTCAGATGTATACGGTATGTATTACAGAAATAATCAACAGATCATAATGAATTGTGCAGATTTGGCACCCACCGAACGTTGTGCCGCATTCGTGACCAACTCGTGTTATTCCGGGACAAGCCGAATATTCTTGGAGGTTACGGAAGGGGCGAGTGGTGACGAATGACCTCCAAGAAGACTCGAGTCGCTATTTGGCTTGCCCCGGAATAACACGAGTTGGTCACGAATGATTGTTGCCATAGACGAGTACCATGTATGTTCTACTGGTATGGAAAACATCGACCCACGTCATTATGCTCTCTCAACTAAACCTGTCCCCTTCCTGTGGCAGTTTCGAGCATAACGTTCACCACGATGTCTGATAGCGGCCCCATAGTCTTGTAATGGTGCTTGACGATAGGTGGAAAAACCTGGCAATGTAGAAAGCAGACATGCTTGTATCGTTGAACTTCTGTCAATCATCACATGTTTTCACTTTTCACTTGCTGTATATTTGTGATGGCATACAAATGAAAACCTATTACATATAGCCCAACAATTCCTGTTGCACGTTCATTACAAGTTGGTGTGTTTGGCCGCCATCCCCTCACGTGGTTGCGTTTTTTGTATTTCCCCAACTTTTTCGATTTTTTTATTGTACAATCTGTCCCGATGAATGCATGATAGATTTATATTTGGAAATATTTGCGTTTTTTTCCAGTGTTCTGTTTGTTTTCGCAGAGCATAAATAAAGCGTTGAGAAGGTACGAAAAACCTGTCAACGATGGACAGTAACACAAAGATTTATAATTAAAGACATTACGTGACTATTGTTATGTGTTATTCATTATGTATCAATGCCCCAAGTGTACCTGTTGATATTCAGTAGGGGGGCAGTAGTGTGCTCTAGTTTGAGCATAGGCGGATCCAGAGGGTGGTGGTGGTTGTGCTCTCGTGAAAACTGGTAAAAACGAATTGTGCACACCCTTTCTGCCCTCCTTTTTTAAAAAGCTTTATCCGCTCTTGTTTGAGACGTGTGCTACATTTAGACAGAATTCTGGAATGTAGTACAACCCTATAGGCCTTCTCATTGTGTTCTGATGCAGAGAACCCGTGGACATCTGGGTTAGAATTGATCTTCAGCAACCCATGCTTGTCGTAAGAGGCGACTAATGGGGTTGGGTGGTCAGGCTCGCTGACTTGGTTGACACATGTCATCGTATTCCAGTTGCGTAGTATGATGCTCATGCTGTTGATCACTGGATTATCTGGTCCAGACTCGATTATTTACAGACCGCCGCAATATAGCTGGAATATTGCTGAGTGCGGCGTAAACCAACAATCAGTCAATCAGTCAGCCTCAGTCAGACGCAGAGAACATTAAGAAAGGTCTATTTTGTACAATCACTATAACATATTGGTATTGATTTGCAAACCAAGTTAATTTTAGAATAGATTGTTAACTATATCACATTGCTTTGTTGGTTTCACACCGAGTTTTATTACGGACTGTTTCCAGGTTTACCAGTGCATTAGTTCCAACTTGGCAATCAACGCTTAACTACGGAAGCCTTTTAGGGCCATGCCTTTTTCGTTGTTTTTTTCTTGAAGTTTCAAGATACTAAGCTGAAATTTCGGCGTCTAAGGCGCCGCGCTAGAAAGCGAAGGTGCCTAGATCGATCCCCACTTGTGACGGGGTGTGCAAACCTTGGAGCTAACATTACGTGCAGGCTCTTTCAGTGTGGTCACAACCCCTAGTGTGTAGTACACAGCCCTGTGCACTTAAAAGAACCCACTCTTCCGACGGTAGGTGACCAGATGGTGGACACACGAACACGCGCAGGCACTTAGTTGCGGGTATAGTAACGTGCAGTATCATTGGACAAACTACTGTTACTATGTGTCCCAGTTCACCCAGCTGCAAATGGGTACCTTGTGAGGATGAGGCTGTGTGATAACTCGTTGCACCTAACAGGCTGCACGAGTTGAATACTCCCCAGGGAGTTGAGTTGGTTAAAAGAATGCCAGAAAAAACAACAACATCCGTCGATCAAGGAAACACTCCAGCACCTTGAGCATCTGCAAGTTGCGTGGATGTGTGCACTATATATATCCTATAATAATATAATGCAATCAATAATGCTTAATATGTATTTAGAAATTTCAACTTAGCATCTTTCAAGAAAACAAAATAATTCCTTTCAGGATACTTCCATTAATGAACGTGATCATGTGGCGGGAGTTTCTTTACCCACTGAAGGAGAGGAAGAGGAAAATAAAGAAGGCTGCTGGTGGATTTGTGGATGGCACAATTCAAGGACCAAAATCCCTGTCACGAACATTCGCCACAAGACTTGGTGATATGTATTATTTGAAACCAAAGGCACGGGTGTCAGAGGGAGTAAGACAATCAAAGAAGAGAAAAAGAAAGAAAGCCCTGCATCAGTGACATAAGAGGATGGATGACTAAAAACTTTTGAAATTAGATGATGACAAAATGGAATACATGGTTATTGGAGCCAAGGCACAAATACAGAAAGTTCCCACTACTGAGAGTAGGAGCAGGTACTGTTCATCCAGTCAATCAAGTCAAGAACCTTGGTGTTATGTTCTCCAACAATATATAAACAGAGCTACAAGCACTTCCGTCTGTTAGAATAGCAACCTTTCATCTTCACGGAATATATCAGCCACATTGAAATATCTATGCGCATAATTACTCGGCATTTTGTATTCAAAATGATTTTAACTATGGTATTTATTGAGTTTCAACACAAATGTATGTTTTAATATTTTCAATTGTGACCGTAATTTGTTCATACTCTTGGATTGTCACAAAAGAATGTTTAATTTAATAGGGAAGCCTTTTAGGGCCATGCTTTTATTTTGTTCTTGAAATGTCAAGATACTAAGTTGAAATTACAAGATAGATATTTAGTTGAAATTTCAAGAAAATGATCTTAAACGTTCAAGAGCAGTTGAAATTTCAAGTTAATATCTTGAATAGAAATGTCCCTGAAGGCTTCCGTAGTTTAGCTCATTTTGCATATATGTGTTTTCACATAATGAGATTATATTTCGATTAACTCAGGGTCTGTCTTTATGGACATGTTATGCTACTGACTGCATATCAGGTGAGCTCCAGTAACTATAGTAACGTTTTTCAGGCAATGCAGACCCTGTAAATAATTATTGTTATTGTGAAAGGAACATTTTTGTTATTGTCTTAGAGGATCCGGTGTTTTATATTAAGCTGGTTGTGATAACAGTACGCCGGTAAGAGCATCCAGGCCTATATATTGGGCTAATTGTGATAACAGTACGCCGGTAAGAGCATCCGGAGTTTTATTTTGTGCTACTTTTGATAACAGGACGTCAGTAAGAGCACCCGGACTGATATATTGGGCTAGTTGTGATAACAGAACCCTATATCAGCACCCGATGTCTGATAGTAATCTAATTATCATAACAGGATCTCGTATTTACCACTAAGTCTTTGTAAGGACCCTGTATCAGCACCCGGTGTCTTATAGTAATCTAATTATCATAACAGGATCACGTATTTACCACTATGTAAGGACCCTGCATCAGCAACTGGTGTCTTTGAGTAATTTTATTATCATAACATTATCACGTATTTACCACTATGTAAGGACCCTGTATCAGCACCCGGTGTCTTATAGTGATCTAATTATCATAACAGGATCACGTATGTACCACTATGTAAGGACCCTGTATCAGCCCCCGGTGTCTTAAAGTGATCTGATTATCATAACAGGATCACATATTTCCCACTTAGTCTATATAAGGACCCTATATCAGCACCCGGTGTCTTATAGTAATTTAATTATCATAACAGGATCATGTATTTACCACTATGTAAGGACCCTGTATCTGCACCCGGTGTCTCATGGTGATCTAATTATCATAACAGGGTCATGTATTTACCACTATGTAAGGACTCTGTATCAGCACCCGGTGTCTTATAGTGATCTAATTATCATAACAGGATCACGTATTTACCACTATGTAAGGACCCTGTACCAGCACCCGGTGTCTTATAGTAATCTAATTATCATAACAGGATCACGTATATACCACTATGTAAGGACCCTGTATCAGCGCCCGGTGTCTTATAGTAATCTAATTATCATAACAGGATCACGTATTTACCACTATGTAAGGACCCTGTATCAGCGCCCGGTGTCTTATAGTAATCTAATTATCATAACAGGATCATGTATTTATCACTTAGTCTATATAAGGACCCTATATCAGCACCCGGTGTCTTATAGTGATCTAATTATAACAGGATCACGTATTTACCACTATGTAAGGACCCTATATCAGCGCCCGGTGTCTTAGAGTAATCTAATTATCATAACAGGATCACGTATTTACCACTTTGTAAGGACCCTGTATCAGCACCCGGTGTCTTATAGTGATCTAATTATCATAACAAGATCACGTATTTACCACTATGTATGGACCCTGTATCGGCACCCGGTGTCTTATAGTGATCTAATTATCATAACAGGATCACGTATTTACCACTATGTAAGGACCCTGTATCAGCACCCGGCGTCTTATAGTAATCTAATTATCATAACAGGGCCATGTATTTACCAATATGTAAGGGCTCTGTATCAGCACCCGGTGTCTTAGAGTGATCTAATTATCATAACAGGATCACGTATTTACCACTATGTAAGGATCCTGTATCAGCACCCGGTGTCTTATAGTGATCTAATTATCATAACAGGATCACGTATTTACCACTTTGTCTATATAAGGACCCTATATCAGCACCCGGTGTCTGATAGTAATCTTATTATCATAACATTATCACGTATTTACCACTATGTAAGGACCCTGTATAAGCACCCGGTGTCTTATAGTAATCTAATTATCATAACAGGATCACGTATTTACCACTTTGTAAGGACCCTGTATCAGCACCCGGTGTCTTATAGTGATCTAATTATCATAACAAGATCACGTATTTACCACTATGTATGGACCCTGTATCAGCACCCGGTGTCTTATAGTAATCTAATTATCATAACAGGGCCATGTATTTACCACTATGTAAGGACCCTGTATCAGCACCCGGTGTCTTATAGTGATCTAATTATCATAACAGGATCATGTATTTACCACTATGTCTTTGTAAGGACCCTGTATCAGCACCCGGTGTCTTATAGTAATCTAATTATCATAACAGGGTCATGTATTTACCACTATGTAAGGACTCTGTATCAGCACCCGGTGTCTTATAGTGATCAAATTATCATAACAGGATCACGTATTTACCACTATGTAAGGACCCTGTATCAGCACCCGGTGTCTTATAGTGATTTAATTATCATAACAGGATCACGTATTTACCACTTAATCTATATAAGGACCCTATATCAGCACCCGGTGTCTTATAGTAATCTAATTATCATAACAGGATAATGTATTTACCACTATGTAAGGACCCTGTATCAGCACCCTGTGTCTTATAGTGATCTAATTATCATAACAGGATCACGTATTTACCACTATGTAAGGACCCTGTACCAGCACCCGGTGTCTTATAGTAATCTAATTATCATAACAGGATCACGTATTTACCACTATGTAAGGACCCTGTATCAGCACCCGGTGTCTTATAGTGATCTAATTATCATAACAGGGTCATGTATTTACCACTTAGTCTATGTAAGGACCCTGTATCAGCACCCGGTGTCTTATAGTAATCTAATTATCATAACAGGATCACGTATTTACCACTTAGTATATATAAGGACCCTATATCAGCTCCCGGTGTCTTATAGTAATCTAATTAACATAACAGGGCCATGTATTTACCACTATATAAGGACTCTGTATCGGCACCCGGTGTCTTATAGTGATCTAATTATCATAACAGGATCAAGTATTTACCACTATGTAAGGACCCTGTATCAGCACCCGGTGCCTTATAGTAATCTAATTATCATAACAGGATCATGTATTTATCTCTATATAAGGACATTATCCGTAGTTTTATATTGGATATTCAAATGACAACTTATGACCCTTGCCCAACCTTTGGAACATAAAGGTACATGCGGAAAGTCATATTTTCACCTTGTCACAAAACGTGTCGAATCAAACACAATAGTGCATACACCACAGAGAATTGATTTACTCATCTCATGTACTAACTGAACTTCTAACCAACATTAATTATGTTTACATACCGAGTCATTCAAGTTTGTTATATTTTGAAATGTTATAACCATGTTGATACATTTTAATAGTTTGTTTAATTATTTCTCATACACTGTCTTAAACATCACGCACTTGTCACCAGTAGTCAATTCAATTCAATTTCAATTTCAACTTGAATTGAGTTGATCAGTAATATCATGATGTGATATAACTTGTTAGGTACATAATATGTTTTCATCATAATATATAATATAGATATTTTTAATTTCATTTTGTACCCTTTTAAATTGTTTTTGATATATTTATAAACTACAAATTTGTATTCTTTTGCAGTGACGTTGTACATTTACAGAAATAAACATTGATTCCAAACTTGGTGTTAGAAGTGGGATATGTTTTCATGAAGTCATTGTGAGGATTCATATTTTAACCTTATCTCAAAGCATCTCGAATTAAACACATTAGTGTAGACACCTCATAGAATGGATTTACTCATCTCGTGTACTAATGGAACATGTCACCAATATTATGTTTACATACCGAGTCATTCTAGTTTGCTATATTTTGAAATGTCATAATCATGTTGATACATTTTTATAGTTTGCATTCTTATTTCTCATACACTGTCCTAAATATCAGTCCGCCCGGAGAGCGGAAGGTCCCGGGTTCGATCCCCGGTCGCGTCATACCAACAGACGTTAAAATATGGTACTTGTTCGTCCCTGCATGGCGCTCAGCATTAATGGGTACAACAAGGACTGGTCGGCTCGGAGTCAGTGTAATGTGTCTGAGTGGGGTATTCATTCTTAACTGCGGCATGGTATCTCAGTGACCTAGCACTATAAAACCAGCTTAGTCGTCATATGAGCGAAATCTTAAGTACGACGTTAAACCCCATTTCACCTCACCTAAACATGTAGTCTAACGGAATTAATTGATGTATGACTTAATACTTCAGCCCAAAGGGTGTGTCAATACTTTACTGGATGTGTTTCTGTTTGACGAGTGTATTTACATTTCAGTAAAACGGATGTGTTAACAATTGTGATTTAATCATATTTATTTCCAATGAAAGGAACCGGATTGGGAAACAAGCATAATCTTATATGAATACCGCCCCGGGATACAGTGGAAGGAAGAGTAAACATGTCATGATGAATGTACAATGTAAATGATATATAAATGTTGCAAAAACGAGAAATAATGCCAATCTTTCACAGAATATGTCATGTAAACAAATTATATTGATCAAATCTGCCTGTTACATTTTTAAACGAGTGCACTGAAAGGAAAAGTTCTTTGTTTACTAAAGCGGAACAGTTTTCGTTTACAAACAAAATTGATTTTAGTTCAAATCCTTTAGTATAAAAATACATAATTTGACGTATATCGTTGTAAAGAGTACATGAGAAGAAGTAATGAGCAGAGTCTTCATAGTTGTGGCCACAAGAGCAAGATGATGTCGGAGATATAAATCTTTCATATTTGTGCGCATTAAGGTCACTACATTAAAAGCCGGAGATTGTGTTAACAATTCAATCCGTCAACTGTGCCGATACTTTAGTTTACTGAGAGGAATGGAATGGAAGGGCTGTGTGGTAGCCTAGTGGTAAAAACGTTCGCTCGTCACGCCGAAGACCTGGGTTCGATTCTCCTCATGGGTACAATGTTAGAAGCCCATTTGTGGTGTCCCCGCCGTGATATTGCTAGAATATCGATAAAAGCGGCGTAAAATCCTATTCACTCGCTGTAGAGGATGCCTGTAATGGTATCGACAGAACGAGTGTGTTAATGTCCCATCGTCAGGATGAATATCTGACGTGCAATAAGATCATAAATTAAGATATCAGGCTGTAAATGCTTTGATTACACAATGCCATTATTTTCAAATGTAACATATGTTATATTTAAGAAATACAGTTCGCTCTACCACCATGATTGTACGGTGTAATAAAGCACTCTTTCGCCCTGAACTAGTATAGTTAAAGTACGAGGACGCTTGCGTCCGAGTGCTTTAACGTTATAATATGTCAGGGCGAAAGTGTGCTGTATTACACTATACATGGTGGTAGAGCGAACTGCATTCTTTTCTAAGATGCCAAATACATATACATACTTTCTAAGGATAATTACGATTAATTTACGACGGTGTCGGTGACCTATGGATGTGTCTCTCTCTCCCCCAAACAAAAACAAAACAACAACAACAACCAAAAACGAACGTTACCAGAAAAAAACAATTGAGAAAAGTTTGATGACGGTTTACGTTAGGATTAAATCTCTTCTCTGAATTATTTTAATTACATCTGTCATTAACGTAAACCATATGGGGCAATATGAACGTCGCATTTCTACTACCAACGCAAGTTTAGAACAGTACATCCAGACGAAGCTATGAGTAGTCAAGCGACATTCCACGATTGCATTGTGGGAATGTAAACATTGCGAACGTTATCGTGTCGCTGAAAACATGTCAGTCGAATTGAGACATTTTAACTGTCGTAAAACATAAACGTAATGTTTCCTCCAGTGATGTTAGCTGCGTGAAGCAACTGTAAACCATTAAACGGGATGCAACGGAGTAGTTTACTGTAGGAGGCCGTACGAGGCGATGACAACTGACATGCATCGTGACGTCGCTTACATGGTGACGTAATGTAAAATGGTTCGATTACGAGGGGGCACACTAGAATGGCGCAGTGACGGGAAAACGTCATTCAATTGTTACGTCATCACAAAACTATACCTTTATTGTCTGATAATGTTTGTTTTTTTCGATTGTTCTAACCGCTAGGCATCTTAGAATTGGGATTACACTTTCTTAGTGAAGTACAAATTCTAGGATTTTTGGGTTGAGTCCTATCCGGGATTCGAACCCACACCCTCAGAGTCAGGCACCTAATCGCCAGCACTCAATGTTAGCCGCCTAACCCGCTCAGCCACCGCGACTTCAACGAAGTCGGATAACTGGTCTTGACTGCGGACTTTGTGTACCCTTCTGATAAGTGTAGATTGGCAAGGCTCCCACAGCCGAAAGCTATGATTACACAATGCCATTTAAAAAGTTGTAAATGCTTTTAGGGAAAAAACTGCTCTCGATGTTGTATTCTGTGTTATAGGTGAGTGCGATGTATCCAACGACGTCAGACGTTGATCATAATTCACTCATCTTGCCACGACTTGAACATTTGAAGACGGCAGTTATGTGTGTAGAATATTGCCAACTGTAGTGTGAGGCAACAAATTTACAAAACAACTTCGGGTTGCTAAGGTTCAACTTTAATATATGGTGCAGCTATCAGCATCTTTAGCCTTTAAATTCATTCAAGGGCGGTAACTCTTGGAGTCGTATCCCGTTCATTTTAAAACTTGACCATACTTGAAGCAATATCATCTTTGTGCTCGGCCTATAACACAGGGTTTTAGAATATATGTGTTATCTTGTTTATTTTATTCCATTTCTTAGTCATATGAAAAAATCAACTGTACGAAATCACAAACTTGATCCACGTGAGACATTGTTTTGGGGGTGGGTTGGAGGTGTATTTCCCGTTGTAAGTTTTGAAATGAAATTACTTCTTCGACTTGTGAACGTGTTTGTCCAGATTAACACTTGACGTGCCTTTTCATGTTTTGTGACGCTTGTCACTGGGGATATAGCGTCTGTGCGTGCGCGCGTGTGTGCGTGTGCGTGCGTATCTACTTGTACTAGTCTTGACTCAGAGATACCATACTGCAATTCAACAAAGGCGCCCCATCCAACACACAGATTATTGACTCTAATATTCTGATATGACCATTTCCTCTTTCGATTTCTTTGCTCGTTGTGTAACACCCCACTCAGCAATATTCCTCCTGTATGACGGCAGTCTGTAAATAAACGACATTTTTTCTCTTCTTCATGCTCATGTCTGAAATTATAGTGACGATTTGGTGTGGACAAATGGCTAACTTTCATGCCATATAAGACGATCTGTTGGCATGTATGTTTATTTGCCATTTAACTGGTACGATTTTGCAGCAAACGCACCGTTCGTGATCAACTCGTGGGCTTCTTGGAGGTTACGGAAATAGGCGAGTGGTGATGAATGCAAACGGACTTTATTCGGCAAATAGCCGTGTACAGTCCATTTGATTTCATTTGAGACCGATGATTTGCTCGAATACAAAAGTTTTTTAACAAGCGATCATTATTTTGTTGGCACTTTTTCGCTATTTTTTACGAGGGGGTACCACTTGCTGGTAGAACAGCCAGGTGTGCGAGTTGAGCGTTTGAAATTGAAATTTCACTGCACACGCGTGTTGATTACCTGGGTGATCTACCAGCAAGTTGTACCCCCTCGTAAAAATAGTGTCAAGTGACAACAAAATAATGATTGTTTGTTAAACAAATGTTTTATTCGTGTGTCCAAAATTATCAGACAAATCATCAGAGTTGGTCTGTGGATTTCATGTGACTGTGCAAAATTTGGTTTCGTTGCAATTATTGGAGTTTGTGTCAGTGAGCAATTCACCGGTCTCAAATGAAACTGTCAAACGGACTTTAAGTGATAGTGTCAGGGGAGTTAATACCTGCGCATGGCAAGACAGAATGCATTTTATCGCCCTTCTTATTTCCAACAAGACAGTTAAATAGGACCATACAGCTTAGTACAATATCTGTCTCAGCAAAAGTCGAAAACAAACACCGATATGTCGAAGTTAAAGGAACATACTTTAATACTTCGTGTTATCCGATGTTCGACACAACAAAAAATGACGAATAAAGAAGACACCCGTACTTTCGACATATTAAAGTTCAGATCAGCTTGATCCCGAGCGGGACATCCAATGACACAAAACATGTTTACAAACAAAGTACCGAAGAATAATGAGCAATAAACCAAACTTTATTATCCTGATTTGGCAACCATTTGCTACATTTCGATTTAACCAAGTGTAATCTCTACTTCGTAGCAGGCAATAGAGGCCGAGCCCATTTTGAGGTCAATCTGTCCTGAGTAGTCTCCGGTTGGAAGGCTCGATAAGTTGATCTCAAACTGGGTACTGGGGAGTGTGTAGTTTCCCTGAAATGGAGGTGTCCAGTTGAATGCAGACATACTGATAGCCAACGTCAAGCCTAACACATGTTATATTTGGGATTACACTTTCTCAATAAAGTACAGATTCTGGTACTGTTATTGGGTCGAGTCCCATCCCGATTTCGAACCCATACCCTCAGAGTCAGGCACCTAATCGCCAGCACACAAAGTCAGCCATCTAACCCACTCAGCCACCGCCGCTTCCACAAAAAAGGAAGTCGGACAAGTGGTAGTCAAGACCACAGTCTACCCTGATAAGGGTAAATCGGCGCCGTTCCCACGGCCGAAAGCTGTTAATACAGCATGTCACAACAATATTGCCATCAATAAATGGCATTGTGTATTCTACTTCAAGCCTTTATTTTGCAAGAAGATTAAATACCTTTGTGGATGATATTTACACAGAACAACACACAAAATATCATCGCCTCATAGTAAACCTTCAGTAACGAAGTGTTCCTAAGCATAACTTTCCAAAATTTCCAGATAATAGTTATTGCTGGAGACTGATGGTACAATTTGATGGTGGTTAAATTTCTCATCACCGTATTAGTTCATTAGGACAAATTATATTCCTTTTTATGTTTCATAGACCACAACAGAAATGAAGAGATAGGAGATTAAATCTTTCACTTCATTAAACGTTGAAGAAGTCTGTCCTTGATATCAGTCGGTGCTGTGTCAAATGCTTGGAATTAAACAGATGCACGATTCCAAGCATGCATCTGGTAACATTTGGACGAAATAAAGGACATGTGGTCTAATAAAGAATAATGTTATTGGTAATCGTTAGAAATAAAACAGCAATATGCCTAGACATTTTGATTGATGCCTTGGATAAATCTTTGAACAGGAACAGGAACGTTGGCATTGAACAGGAACAATTGTTTAAGGAGAGACACTTTCACTTTCGCAAGAGATGCGACGTTTCGGTGTAGATGCTATCACCGTTATCAAGGAAGTGATGGACAAGGAGAAAATATAAGGGCTAATGAAGACCAATCAAGATTAAGTGGCCACTGCACTTTGTCCCACTAGATATGGCTTCATAACCATGATCTATTATTGCAACTATTAGCAGTGTCATCACTCTATACATCAGCCAAGTCAACTGTATAACTTCTAATATTCCTCTTGTATATATTGTCGGAAAGCGCACGTCAAATCATCATCATCATCATCATCATCATCATCATCATCATTATCAATTATCACTCACTCATCATCATCATCACCGTCAGTCAATCATCATCACTTCATCATCATCGTCAATCAGTCTTTATCATCATCACATCATCATCGTCGTCGCATCATCGTCGTCAATCATCATCATCAATCATCATCGCATCATCATCGTCAATCATCATGAAGCATCATCAATCAATCATCATCACCATCGTCAATCATCATCATCATCACATTATCATCAATCATCATCCTTAATCACCATGAAGCATCATCAATCAATCATCATCCTCATCATATCATCATCATCGTCACATCATCATCGTCGTCAATCATCATCATCATCAATCATCATCATTGCATCATCATCGTCAATCATCATGAAGCATCATCAATCAATCCTCATCCTCATCGCATCATCATCATCGTCACATCATCATCGTCGTCAATCATCATCATCGTCAATCATCATGAAGCATCATCAATCAATCCTCATCACATCGTCATCATCGTCAATCATCATCATCGCATCATCATCGTCATCAATCATCATCATCACATCATCAATCCATCATCATCATCATCAACAATCATCATCAACCATCATCAATCATCATCATCATCACTTCATCATCGTCAATCATCATCACCACCACCATCACATCATCGTCAATCATCATCATCATCATCATCAATCATCATCATGTTGTGTATCAAATGCTTGATAACAGTGTTAGCATCCATTGCAATTAAGACGTTGGCTCTTCTTATGAAACTGTTCCTCTTCGCCTTTAATAAAGCTATCTTTAAATTAAGAAATCAGAACGGCGATAGTGATATAGTATCCGCCTTTTGTCCTGACAACTGTTAATATCATACAGATGTTTATCCTTTATTCATTTCATATCCACACATAAACTGTCAGGAAAGAAAGTATTTATCCATGTTTGATTCTATCTATCAAACAGAAAAATCGATATTCGATAGTGATATATGTGATAGGGTATTATTGGCAATACTGCATGCATCATATCAGTTCGTATCTCACACCAGTGGAAATGTTAGTGATCATAATTGTTTGCCGCAGATATAGGGAATTCTTTGGACAGGTAGATGATTGTATTTATTGTTTACAACAGGCTTTGTAGTGACCAGCGAGTTTAGCAGCATGCCAAAGTAACTAGTGATCATATTTGTTAGCAGCAGGCTATGGGATTTGTTGGACAGGTGGGTAATTATATTTGTTAACAGCAAGCTCGGTAGTGCAGGCTATTTCCTGCAGCATGACAATGTAACTGGTGGACACGGAAATGATTAGTTGTTTTAGCCAGGTCAAGGGACAAGTGAATCTGTAAGTGGTCATTTGTGTTAGCAGCAGGCACGGGTGAGTAGATAAACCTGTAGGTGTTAGCAGGACACCATTCTACTCCTGTCATATCTTCCTACGTAACCTCTGTTCTAATACGGCCCTTTCATGGTGTGAGCGTTCAAGACTCGTGATTGGAGGCAATCAGATTTAGTTGTGCAATCAGCGACGTTGTTTCAAAAGTGATCATTCGCAAGGCCTCGGTAATTTCCGTATGCTTCGAGAAAACTAAACTTCTTCCCCTGCGCGATGCGCAAACGTTTCTTCTAGACAGAACTCAGTCATGTTATGGCGGATCAGTGGCGTCTCCATCGCCCTCGTTGACAACGGACAAGCTAGCCATTAAACGTCTTGTGTGTAACATCAACACAAGTCCCCGGCAGATGGGGGATATTTGTGGCCCCACATTTGCTTGTGTTAGTCAAGTTGAATCTAAGTCGATGTAACACGTGTTCTGATTGGATAGAAAGAAGGGAGATAATTCGTGTTGCGATCTGTTGCCGCTAGGGGATTTTACAAGAACCGGGAAATATGGCCGTATTAGAACAGAGGTTTGTAGGAAGATATGACAAGTAACCTCTGTAGGAAGTGAATGGCAGGACACGAGTTGGAATGTTTGATGGGCGTTTTATGACATATTCACACAGTAGACTCACCGCTGGAAACGGGCACTTGCAGGGAATGTTGTTCTCCGTGAAGGCTTCTGGACACTGGGCTGGCGCCAGAATCTCACAGATGTCTGAGTAACTGCAGGATCCCACATTTTCAATGCAAGGAATTTCCACCCATATGGACAGAATCTTCTTCTTTATGGTTACGTCAGCCTACATAAGAACAATGTTTGCGTCACTCAATACAGACGGGTGAACATTCTGGGAAGGCTCTATCTAGTTCAACCAGTGAAGATCCGGGTTAGGCCACACTTTTTTTATTACATGGTTTACGGTTTTTTTACAGCAATATTCCTGTCGGTAGGTGGTAAAAACAATAAAATGCTATTTCAGAGTTTTTTCCTTAAGGCTTTCACCACAAGTTGGCTGTAAGAATATGCCATCAGCCATTCAGGTGTTCTCATTTCCTACTATAATAGGGTTTATAAACACCCAGCATTTTCACTCGGTAACCTTAATTCGTCGATTTTATTTGTTTCAATATTTAACATTTCAATAAAGTAGATTTTAAAATTATTTATTTGGATTTTATGTATCGGCGGATGTGGAAAATGGAAAAATTTGATTCTTTTCCCCCACTTTAGCAAAATTTACGGTCGGCGGATCCGTAACCTAAGTAATATAAAATGTGTGGCCTTAGAATTGGTCTTCAGCAACCCATGCTTGTCGTAACAGGCAACTAACGGGGGCGGGTGGTCAGGCTCGCTGACTTGGTTGACACATGTCATCGTATCCCAATTGCTTGGATGAATGGTCATAATGTTGATGACTGGATTGTCTGGTCCAAACTCCATTATTTACAGACCGCCGATATAAAGACCAAATAGTGCTGTGTGCGTCGTTAAACAACAAACTTAACAAACAAATCCGTCCTACTCCAACAGACGCTGCTATATAACTGAAACAGTGATCAGAGAGACGTTAGACGAAACTCATTCATTCACAACAAAACTATGGCGTCATTCGGTCAACACCTCTGACGTCCAAGGACATCCACATATTGTTTCTTACGTTTGAAGGCTTAGTGCATATTACCGAGCGTCTCGATATATACATACACACGCAAACATACGTAAATACTTTCAGTTATCGGTGGATCGACAGAACCTTAAAATGATTACTAAAATACGGAATACGCAGAGATCAAGCTTTTTCTTCGTGACTACGGTGAGTTCGACACATCAAAAGTCGACACAAGGGAAAAACCAGTATCTTGATTGTCAAATGTGTTAATGACATGCTTCAGTAGCAGAGAATTCTGTGACGTAAATTGTTTGTGACGTCACAGTTGTCTCAAGCAGTACATATCCAATGAGCCGATGGGGAATAGACCGATCCAGTCTGTCAATCAAAACTGGCGCATGCGTCAATTTTGGCCAATTAGCAGGCCAGGCGCTGTGTGGATTTGTCAGACTTATTTCCGGGGTCAAACGATGCCTACGAAGCGTTGTGCTTCGAACTATGCCATTTACACTCGCTATATCTATTACATATTGCTGCGATTTGATGTGTACCTTTAACAAAACCATTACGGTCAAGACAAAATAAAATGAGGCGGATCAAGGAGCGCGATAGACCTAACGATCAGTTAAATGTCTGCACCAACGTTCACGAAACCTACGTCTGCCTGCAGATGAGATTTTGCACGAATTTCCACACTTTTGCACATGTGCAAAATCATTACCAATTGATGACAACAAATTGCAGTTTAAGACTTTGCGAGTGTTATAAACATGGACAATTCTTGTAACTACAAAATTGTTTTTGCTTAACGTTTTTAGTCAATACTGGCATTGAGTTGGTACGCCATAAAGCTCAAATGAGACAGGCAAGAAATTCGTGACACAATGTAAACAAATCTGACAGCGATCTGATTTCGGTTAGGGCCGACCGAAATAGCAAAACTGGTTACATGAAAGAACAATGTGGCGGATATTGTCCCCTTCGCTCTCAGATATTCTTAAATTTGTCATACATTTTAGGATGTTTTCAGTTTCAAAAGCCCAATCTGAAGGCCTACAGTATCTTGTTAACAGAGCAAAATATTCGAGGAGTAATGTTTTTTATTCAAACGGAAATATTGTCAGTGTCAGCAATTGCCTATTATGCAATATCCAAGTATCAAAATTAATTCATACGAGTGCCTATAAAACCATGCTTTAAATATTTCAGAATTTTTATAAAGAGATGCATAGGACTTTGAACTGAATTACCTTCCTCCATGTTGATCGATACGAAAACTATGTGAGAAGAATAGAGAATTACTGGAGTATTGGACGGAGTGAAATATAGTGTATATCTTAATTATGAGAACATTATTGTAAGTTTTGTTACAACATAAATTATTCACATATATTGGTACATTTTAGGAGTAATATTACAACTGTCATTTTGATTAATTCACTGGAAATGATAGGAAGGCACGTTTTAAGAATCTTGCTTTTTTAGTAAACGTGGAAGGATGATATAATAAATAATAATCTAATGAATTATAAATAATTATTTAATTGATTGTCCTACCAGATTCATATGATTTGAAGGCAGAACTATGCAAACAAACACTATACATATCATGGCAGGACAATCACTTGGTATTAATTTAGTTTCTGCTTTTAGATGTTTTTAAAAAATAATATATTTACTAATAAGATAATTCTGAAAGTCATTGCTGGTATCATAACTCATTAAAGTTATTTCAACATCCAGAGAATTTGAAAAAGCAAAGGCTACGTTTTGGTCAAACCCTGGTCAGGCATTATCCAGTCCTGGAACAGATTAACTTACAGAAACCTCAGCTGACTTTTCATGTAACGGAATAAATATTGAAACATATATTTAACCCAGATTTGATGTAATTCTTATAATAATCAGTTTTTTTAGGAGGTTACTAATATTTGAAGGCTGATCCAAAGCTAGTGTTTATTAAGATGTTGGTTTTGGACAAATTGTTCAAGGTTTGTTGATGGTTATTTGGAAAATGAGCTTCATATTAAACTGCACACTGGTTTGTAGGAGGTGAAGGCTTCAAGACATTTTCATGTGTGTTTTCCTAAACCTTTGTTTGACTTTTACCAAATTTTGAATCAACTTTACTATAATTTTTATGACACTAGTAAGTATCTCAGAAAAGGAAATAGATCAAAATCAGTGTTATGTCCTCTAGGGATATGGTCTCTAATAAAACAAAGATTATCATTAAAGTCAGTTAATGTAATTGTATTGACAAAAAGCTTTGAACATAGGATATATTCTTTGCACCTTATTTACACCAGTAGTGAGCAGTTAAACTTCGCTGATGAAAAACAATACATTTGTATTATGTGTAACATTCTATTTCAATGCTAGTTAATTGTTCGGATAACTATGGATCCTCTGTTCCAAGATTTTGCATCACAGGTTTCCTATTTCTGGAAGATGGGTGTACAGGTGTCCAGGTGTCCAGGTGCAGACTGTATGTTGGATTTTCTTTGTGTTCTGGTGCTGTGACATACCTGTACATAAACGCTGGCAGTTCATGAAGTCCAGTATTGTGGAAGTTTGTATGTAAATTAGGATTCCACAACAAAGTACATATGGAAAAATAAATTGGAAAGGATGAATAAAAAATGGATTTCCTTATATTCAGTGTCACTTTAGGATGGTGTACAGGTTTTGAAGAGGGAAACTTTACTGAGAACTGCTGCATATCAGCTGTTGAATATTTGCTTCTGGGTATGTCCAGATACGTCCATGGAAACACACTGTTTACCCAAATACCTTTTCCAGATTTCCAAATAAGATCAAATAGGTTCTGCTGTGATTGATTTGTTTACATTAATTATATACAGACAAATAAGGTGCACGAAGTAGTAGACGGGAAATATATTCTGCTTTTTATTTACCATTCTTTTAATTCATTAAATGAAAGAAACACATGTTGTCAGATTATTGATTTAACTAAATTTGAACAACTCAAACAGTGTTGACAATCTATTTATAGATACCGAAACGTTCTGCAACATGAACATGTGGTTGTGTTCACGGTTTTATAAAATTATGATGGGAATTGTTGCAAAAACCCCAAACAACAAAATTCAATTACCCTTCCCCTGCTAATATCTTAGACAGAGGTGAATTGCCAAAACATTAATTGATTCGAAAGAAAATACGCTTAAGTCCTACTCTCAGCAGCTGGACGATTTTTCATCGGGCATGTAACTCATTTTCACTCATTTGCAATCTGCCAGCTAAAATATGATAAAAATCACATACGTATAACTTGCCTCTTTAAATATCATTCACAAACGACGGACACCAAAGTACCACAAACAGAATTCATCAACAACATTCGCAATCACGTACGTTTCGCCGGCGGTGACGCCATTGTGATTAGTCAGTGGTTGTCCCCCCCTAACGTCAAAAACGAATTCGAAGTGGGCGGTGCTTATCGGCCGGGCCTGGATCGGTCTATTCGTGGGTGCTGTAGACAATCATAATCACTCGCCCCTTCCCGTATAACCTCCAAGAATATTCGTGACCAACTCGTGTTATTCCGGGACAAGCCGAATAGCGACTCGTGTCTTCTTGGACGTGAGGTGAGGTGAAATTGGGTTTAACGTCGTGCTTGAGAATATTTCGCTCATATGACGACGTGCATGCGTGTGTATGTGTATGTGCGGCTGCTTGTACTAGCCCAGACTGAAGCTGGTTTTATAGTGCTATCCCACTGAGATACCATGCCGCAGTGAAGCATGAATACCCCACTCAGACACATTATACTGACTCCGAGCCGACCAGTCCTTGTTGTACCCATTTATGCCGAGCGCTAGGCAGGGACCAACAAGTACCATATTTTAACGTCTTTTGGAATGAAGCGGTCGGGGATCGAACCCGCGACCTTCCGCTCTCTGGGCGGACGCTCTAACCACTACACCACGGAGGCGGTCGTGTCTTCTTGGAGGTTATGGAAAGGGGGCGAGTGGTGACGAATGCTCCAAGAAGACTCGAGTCGCTATTCGGCTTGTCGCGGTATAACACGAATTGGTGACGACTGTGCGGTAACGTGTTCCTCTTTCACCTACGGGATAGGACGCTAATTTGGCCCCTAGAGAATAATTACAAGCCCCCGCAGCTGGCATATTGCTGAGTGCGGGCACACACACACACATACACGTACGCACGCACGTATACACGCACACACACAGTGGCATACCTGAATGGGTGACTGAGCTGTGTCCAGGTTCTGCAGGTTGAAGGCCACTTGCACAGTACCCGGAAGTACAATTGGGTCAGGAGTAATTTGTAGAGCAAGAAGTTTGAATGTTTCCGTTGTGGGGTCACCGCAGTCTTTATAAGAGAAAGCTGTCAGCCGTGAACTGCGACCACCGCCCTAAAACCACAATATGCAGAGTGAAATAATGGTGAAGCTTTTATACGCAGATGATACTCGAATTTCAGTCATTCTGGTTTAGTGCATGGGGTTATACATATTACATTTATAACAGTATATGCTACAAGAACCATGTTTTATAGGAAGGACCAGTGATTGCTTCAAATGGAACAATGAGTGAGTGAGTATGGTTTTACACTGTATTTAGCAATATTCCAGCAATAATCCAGCCATATCACGGCGTAAGACACCGGAAAATGGACTTCACACATTGTACCCATGTGGGGAATAGAACCCGGGTCTTCGGCGTGACGAGCAAACGCTTTCACCACAAGACCACCCCACTGTTCCGGATTTATGGACCTATGGACTTGTCAGTTACCTACTTTACGTCTTGTTATCAACATTAAAAAACGCACGACTCCATACTCTTCACACACCTACGTGGGAAATAGATTTCAAGACGACCAAACGGTTTACATGAGTGAGTATGGGTTTTTCGCCCTGTTAGCACTACCCAAGCTATATCACGGCGGGGCACACCAGAAATGGGCTTTACACATTGTACCCATGTAGAGAATGGAACGTGATGAGCGAACACTTCAACCGTTGGACTACTGCACTACCCTCAAACGCTTTAAGCATTATGCTACTTCATCATCTCATTAATCACCGGGAAATGAGACATTTATGAATAATTCAGATTTGATAAATTGGTCAACTAAAAGGATGTCAGTCAACATTTGACAATGCCGCGAGGTGAGATTAACGATAGTACTACAAGTACTACTTACAAATGATGTGATTTGATATGCAGTCTGGAATGGTTAGTGGTTCAACATATACAAGTACTCCTGAAGAACAATGTGCAGGTTTCATCATTTTATCACCATCGGATGTGTCGTTACAATAATAATTGCAACCCCAGGTCTTGTAATATAAGCAAAACATTTGACATGCCTTCGCGTGTGTTTTTGACGTGCGGCACCTGTGGGACTGGAATACTGCAACTCACTCACTCACTCACTCACTCACGCACTCACTCAACAGCTTGGTATCATCACTATTTTATAGTGGTGGTACACTGTGCTTGCTTTTAGTATAGATCATTGTAAAATTGTTTTGCATTTATAAATTCATATTTAATAAATAACAATACGTTTCACACATTACACAACTCACATATTTCTGGAAATACGACTGTGGTAGGTATCTCTCTGGTGTCCGATTACGCATCAGGACGTCCATGATGTCGTACGCATCTTTGGTATTTTCATCATAAGACTGGAACTTCGTCACATGGTAACCAAACACCCCCGACAGGGCACAGAGCAGTGAAATGATTGTAAAAGTCTTCATGTTTCTTAACAATCACCTTAACTACCTGGCTAAATAACCTATCTCTGATGCACCCTGATCGTGAGCTCTCGTATGTAGACAATGTGCAGTTAGGGTTAATAGTGTTAGCGTGTAACGTGATAAGTTGACCTTCACTCAAGGGTCAAGGTCATCAGTAATACTTTGTCACGAGCTACCGCTGGTGTTATGATACTGTACACACGTGTCCCTCTGTTAACTAAACTATGTTGATCTGAAGTGGTAACCAGGCTATTGTCGATTCTGCCATTTTTTAGTATATTTGTAAATTTGTACTTAATTATACTCTGCAGTAACACATCAATGGTGATTTTTACTTAAATGGTTGTGATAAGATAATTATTTTGCAGCTATTGCATTCCATTGCATGTCTGTATTACACTTCGCGAAGTTTAAAAATTCGTGTGGCTATAATGCTTAAACCTGTGAAGATCCGGGGTAGAATTGATCTTCAGTAACCCATGCTTGTCGTAAGAGGCGACTAACGGAGTTGGGTGGTCAGGCTCGCTGACTTGGTTGACACATATCATCGATTCCCAATTGCGCAGATCGATGCTCATGCTGTTGATCACTGGATTGTCTGGTCCAGACTCGATAATTTACAGACCGCCGCCATATAGCTGGAATATTGCTGCGTGCGCCGTAAAACTAAACTCACTCACTCACCCACAACAATGCGTAATGCTAATACTGGTACAAGGAACTTATGGACGTTTAAGATGTCAATCATGTACAACTGGATGTATTTTTTGTTATCAAACATCAAACGTTAACATGTCAACCAGTTCCCTTACATCACGTTTTAAATTATATTGATCTTTTAACTGAAAACGTTATCCTATTCTTTAATTCATCAGAAAAAATGAAAATGTGAAAACATTATATTCCCCCTTGGGTATAATTGTAAGGCCATTCCTGATCGTCTCCAGCCGTGATATTGCATGAAGTAGGTTTAAAACCTTACCCATTCAACTCTTCAAATTAAATTGCGACAGAAGCAATGGGAGAAAGAATTGAAGTTGTGTCAAAGTCCGTACTAATTTACAAATTACTAAAGTTGAATAACACATGTATTACATGATGGTCTGTGGCGTCAGTATTCCTCATACCAGATGTAGGTTTCGCCAACAGTACTCCTTGTGGGGGTGCCCACGTTAGTGTTCAGCTGACGTCAATCCACGCGGGCTCCTACATGTTGCGGCTTTCATGACATCTATCCACTGGGAGCTGCAAGTCGCGTGACCTGGATCATATTTTCTGGTTACTGCGGTACAGTCAGTCCAACTGTGGATGGATTTTACGATCTGCTTGTTCGATCTTTAAATGTAAACTGACGTCGAAAAGAAAGTACACAACTGTCTGTTTGGATTATTTTCCATAAACAAACGTAAATATACTACCCATCAAAAGTTTAGGCTCACTTAAAGCGCTCACTATATATGGTTACATCGAAGATGATTTTCTCCTCTAACTTGGGGTAACCAACTCCAAACCTTTTGCAGATGAAATGCACGAGGATCATGCATATCATTGCTGAAAAGCACGTGCAAGTATTGTGCACATGAACATCTGCGTTTGGTGTAAAGTTTTGTTAAGAATTCGCCAATTTTCACTGAGTTTCATCATCGAACTCATGACAATAATCTGTTTAACGTTACGAATTTGTTTTACAATACATCAGTTCATGTGTAAACAGTACCTTTAAACAGTATGGAATATTGTGGGTACAATGTGTGAAGCCCATTTTTGGTGTCCTCCGTCCTGATATTGCTTGAATATTACTAAAAGCGGCGTAAAACTAAACTCACTCTGGTAAACAAACATTCAGTCGGTAACATAAACAATTCACGTCATACACAACTTGTTTCGATAACGTGATGTTTCCCTTTACTGTTCGGTACTGCGACAAATATTTCCCTTTATTGTTACTGTTTACTGCGACAAATATTTCCCTCTTATATGAGCAGTCATGTGATGCAATGTCAAGCCAGCGTCATAACCTTTGCAACATTATCTGGGTGGTACTAGTTTAATATCCTGTAATCTAATCTTTCACGTCCGGTAAGAGCCGTCTTTATCTCTCGCCTTTGACCCGTGTCAACACATCCTGATCAATTGTGTAAACCTGACCTAAATGTATCGTTGCCTTTATACAGTGTGCTGTTACAAAATGATTTGTTTTACTTTCGCGAAGTGAAGGAAGGAGATCAAGTTAAAGAAGTATCGATCACAAGTTTTTGGCAATTTAAGAACGATGTATATCTTTCACGTTTGCGGGTTGGAATAGGACTTCAGCAACCCTTCTCGTTGTGAGAGGCGACAAACAGGATCAGGTGCTCGTTGCTTGGTTGGCATATGTCGTCGTATCCCAGTTGCGTAGGTCGATGCTCATGGCGTTGATGGCTGGATTGTCGGTCCAGACTCGATTATTTACGGAACGCCGCCGTCTAGCTGGAATATTCATGACTGAAGCCAAAGCAATGGCATTACTTTACGTGAAGTGTGCATCATAGTAAAGATCTGAAGCCAAAGCAATGGCATTACTTTACATGAAGTGTGCATCATAGTAAAGATCTGAAGCCAAAGCAATGGCATTACTTTACATGAAGTGTGCATCATAGTGAAGATCTGAAGCCAAAGCAATGGCATTACTTTACATGAAGTGTGCATCATAGTGAAGATCTGAAGCCAAAACAATAGCATTACTTTACATGAAGTGTGCATCATAGTGAAGATCTGAAGCCAAAGCAATGGCATTACTTTACATGAAAGTGTGTGAAGCCAAAGCAATCATAGTCCAAGAAAGCCAAAACAATTACTTTACACGTTACGACATTAAAACAAAGGAATGACATTACATTACGATTTATTTCTTCATTACGGCAGAGATATAGACACAAAGCAGTGACAGATCAAGGCCAAAGGCATGGAATTACGATACACACCTCATAGCATGATGCACATCACGGCAACACAAAGGATATGTTTCTTGTAGGTATTGGTTACCACACAGCAAACACCAAAACACAAGGGTATGAAATGTAACCCTATAAAACATACGATGAAGACACAGAGAAATTCATCAGATTTCCAGAGTATTATTAATGATAATGATAATAATAATAAGTTCATTTATAATGCGCTAAACTCCATTCACAAAGTGAATGCTCATAGCGCTAACAAATATAATCCGATTGCTATTATCCCGGATAACCCAAGCTGCCTGTTATTTGCTAGAAGGTTGATAGTCACATGACTTATTCCACCTGATTCCCGTTTTCTGCTGGATGAACAGAGGCAATTTTGAACAAACCCACTTGCTTAAGGTGAGACCACATGTATCACATGTGCTTAGTTGTGGGACAGGACTGAACTCCTAGAAACTCTCAGGAGCCAAGCTGCCACACACGGTCACCCATCCAAAGACTCTCCGCGCCCAACGTTGCTTTACTTCAACTGACTTGTGACCTGAGCTCTATGGACAGGGCCACATTATTGTACTCCTGACACCAAGCATATCAACAGGGGAATCTAATCGCTAGTGAGGCGTTAAACAACAAACAAACAAAACGGGCACTGGTTACACGAAACCTCAATATTACTTCCCTGTTTGGGATACCAGGAAGTATTTGGCTGGGTACATACCGCGTGTCACGCGGTCACGCTGAAGTCACGCTGAAGACCCAGAAGCGTGGTTTGCAGAGGGACACACCAGAGGTTTTTAATGCATACAACATGAAGGCTGTTAACATCTTTACTCTGTTGTGTCTTACTTGGGGAGCTGGTGGTTCTGGCGTATTTAAGTTCAAGTCCTACGATGAAAATGCAAAAGATGTCAACGACATCCTGGATATTTTGATGCGGCGTCGGACACCAGAGAGGTACCAACCAGACTCATATTTCCACAAATATGTGAGTAATGTTCATCTTTTGATTACTAGAGGGTAGACCTTCAGTTCCTGTGCCATGAGTATGCGTTTAGTTTGCTTCATCGAGTCTGGACATAGCCATCCAGTGATCACCAGCATGTGTGTCGATTTACGCAATTGTGTTTATTTTTGGGTTTGGTTGTTGTTTAGCGCTGCACTCAGCAAGTTTCCAGCTATAAGGCGGCAGTTTGTAAGTAAGCGAGCCAGGACCAGATAATCCTGTGATCAAAAGCATGAGCATCGATCTACGATGGGATACAATGACATGTGTCAACCAAGTCAGCGAGCCTGACCACCCAATCCCGTTAGTCGCCTCTTTCGACAAGCATGGGTTACTGAAGATCAATTCTAACCCGGATCTTCACAGGTTTCATGTGTTAATGATCCCTTAGGATGATGATAGCTAACGGTAAAGACTGAAGATGAGTATGATCGATGAGATCGAGAGACTGGTTCATTATACGTACGTGGCCCATGGCAATTATTATGAATACTTCGATAACATAAGGAGTAAGTGAGTGAGTAAGGTTTTACGTCCGCATTTAGCAATATTCCAGCAATATGACCACGGGAGACACCAGAAATGGGCTTCACACATTGTACCATGTTGGGAATCGAACCTGGGACTTCGGCATGACGAGCGAAAGCTTTAACCACTAGGCTACCCACCGCCCCTCCATAAAATACGAGACGTACTAGCTTTCCTGTTCAGTGTTACCCTAGCTCAGTGTTCCAGCAGTTCAGCGACTAAAGTTTAGTATCGTTACATAAACTAACATGATGAATACAGTAGCTCAATGATACCCTTAATCTATCATTAGTTTCCAAAATTGATTTAAACTATTACGCAGCATGATTATAAATATATTGTACGGCAATCAAAGCGTTTATATAAATCTAAAACATATAAATTCAACAAGGAAGTCACAGCACTGAAGTAAAATGAACAAGGAACCAGAGATGTACACCATTTAAATCCAGTTTTATTTCCTTGTTTGAGAAACTTCTGTCTTAAAGTATATTCTCACATATATTGAGAGGCACTGGTCACTTGAACCGTCAATATAATTTCGCTACCCTGATACAAGTAATATTACTCATGAAATACAGTCAAGAAAATATACCTAAAAACCACGTCACAGACACTTGTGATAAAACCTGTAAATATTTCCCTGTTGGTGATACCAGGAAGATTTGTTTGGCTTGTTTGAGGCGTTAGGTTATTGCACGTCACAGACGCTTGTGATATAAAACCTGGAAATATTTTCCCTGTTGGTGATACCAGGAAGATTTGTTTGGCTTGTTTGTTGTTAGACGCCGGAGTGTGCTTGGCTGATTACAGAATCAAAGTGCAGTTAAGTTCTGGTTATATATCGAGAATCTTTGTATGATTCACTGAACAGTACATAAAGTATGATTTGTTTGATGGTTTGTTTGTTTGTTGTTTAAACGCTGACCTCAGCAATATTCCAGTTATATGGGCCAGTTTGTAAATAATCGGGTCTGGACCAGACAATCCAGTGACCAACAGCATGAACATCGATCTACGCCATTGGGGTACGGTGACATGTGTCAACCAAGTCATCAGGCTGACCATCCGATTCCGTTAGTCACCTCTTGAAACAAACATGGGTTGTTGAAGACAAATTCAGCAGACCAATTTCAGCAAAAGCCATCGTGTTAAAAAAGACAAAAAATCTTTGTCGGTATTAATTACTAGATGGATATTCATTGAAAAGCATTAAATTCATACACAAAACCACCAAGACTCAGCTGCAACATAATTAAACCTATACTGCTTGTTTAACAACTGATTTTTATTTGGTATAGTGTAGCCTTAAAGCTTCTGGTGGATTTTCGTCTCCATCAAGCTTCCGTATTGTTCTCAATAATGTGAAACAAAATGCCCATGTGCACTCTAACATGAACGTCTCTGCCTTATTCTAGCTATCTGTAGAAATGACCAAAAAGAAAGCTTGTAAGCTTTACATGCTCCTGTTTGATATTCAGTTTGAAACAGTGTATGATTCAAAATATACTGAGACAAACAAAATTAGGAACACAGGAAAATTCAAGTGTTTTTTTTTAATATTTAATGTTTTTATCGCCAGCTTTGAATAGCGCTTGGGGCGGTGGGGTAGCCTGGTGGGTTAAAGTGTTCGCTCGTTACGCCGAAGGCCCGGGTTCGATTCCCCACATGGGTACAATGTGTGAAGCCCATTTCTCTTGTCCCCCGCCGTGATATTGCTGGAATATTGCTAAAAGCGGCGCAAAACCATACTCACTCACTCACTCAATTGAATAGCGCTGTGGGGGAAAATATGAAAACAATAAGGAACCCTGCCATGAAGTGTCTTTCTTGTTGAGTTGACTTCAGTGAAGTGTCGTCCTTGTTGATTTCACTTCAGTGAGGTGTCTTTCTTGTTGATTTCACTTCAGTGACGTGTCGTCCTTGTTGATTTCACTTCAGTGACGTGTCGTCCTTGTTGATTTCACTTCAGTGACGTGTCGTCCTTGTTGATTTCACTTCAGTGACGTGTCGTCCTTGTTGATTTCACTTCAGTGACGTGTCGTCCTTGTTGATTTCACTTCAGTGACGTGTCTTCCTTGTTGATTTCACTTCAGTGACGTGTCGTCCTTGTTGATTTCACTTCAGTGACGTGTCTTCCTTGTTGATTTCACTTCAGTGACGTGTCGTCCTTGTTGATTTCACTTCAGTGACGTGTCGTCCTTGTTGATTTCACTTCAGTGACGTGTCGTCCTTGTTGATTTCACTTCAGTGACGTGTCTTCCTTGTTGATTTCACTTCAGTGACGTGTCGTCCTTGTTGATTTCACTTCAGTGA
The DNA here is from genome assembly GCF_003918875.1 of Haliotis rubra. Lineage (NCBI taxonomy): Eukaryota > Metazoa > Mollusca > Gastropoda > Lepetellida > Haliotidae > Haliotis > Haliotis rubra. The sequence goes on from NW_025765100.1 coordinate 191,748, forward strand.
CGTGTCTTCCTTGTTGATTTCACTTCAGTGACGTGTCGTCCTTGTTGATTTCACTTCAGTGACGTGTCTTCCTTGTTGAGTTCACTTCAGTGCTGTGTCTTCCTTGTTGAACTGATGTCTTTGTGATTTTTTTCTATATCGCATTATTTTGTTTTAGTTTCTAAAGATCTTTGTTTGGCGTATAATTTATTTATAGTACATACTTCACTCCATTGTATTTACAGGGCATCAGTCTGAGTTCAAAGCTAACCTCTTTCTCCTACAAAGACTGTGGAGATCCTTCAACAGAAACAGCAAGACTACTGGACCTAGAGATATCTCCCGACCCCATCGAACTTCCGGGGGAAATACAAGTTGCTTTCAAGGTTGTGAACCTGCAAAGAGCCGAGTCACCCATAAAGGTATTATGTCCGCATTCGTGAATGAAAGGAGTATTAGAAATACTCCCATGTCGTTCCATGTGCAAGATAGATACATAAACCCTGTCAAATCACTTCTTCGCCGCTATTCATAATGGCCCCTCTTACTCTCAGATAGAACAAGGTTGCGGCGAAAACGATTTTAATGATATGTTTGCACGTATATAAAATTATACATTAAAAGGTAGGTTAGTGTGTGGCTCCTTGTAGTACTCCACTTTCACTGTGTGAGCCCACTGAGATACCACGATCCAGTTTTACAGTGAGTCACTTCGGCAGTATATTAGCTATTTTTAAGAAATACAGTTCGCTCAACCACCATGTATAGTGTAATAAAGCACACTTTCGCCCTGAACTATTATAACGTTAAAGCACTCGGACGTAAGCGTCATCGTGCTTAAACTATAATAGTTCAGGGTGAAAGTGTGCTATATTACACTATACATGGTGGTAGAGCGAACTGTATTTCTTTTCTAAGATCCAAATTTATTACTTACCGAAGATAAATCTAATGCAGAAAACAAACAGAAAAGCTACTGTGTCGGTGACTTAAATTAAAAATCCTCGTTCAGAGCTTACTGACACGCTGTTCTATTGACGCCTCGTATATCAAAAGAAGTGTGAGTGAGTGACTTTAGATTTACGCTGCTTTTAGCAATATCCCAGCAATATCACGACGGGGGACACCAGAAAACATTGTACCCAAGTGGGGAATCGAACCCGGGTCTTCGGCCTGACGGGCGAAAGCTTCCACCACTAGGCGACCGTATGTTGAAAGAATTGATATGGGTGAAAATAGAATGCCTTACATGTTGTTTTCTCCCCAGACTGACGTAACCCTGTGGAAGAAGGTCCTGGGCATGTGGATAGAAGCACCATGCATGCACAACATGGGTTCATGTAGCTACAGAGACTTCTGTGGGTTGCTGGAACGAATCCCGTGTCCACAAGCTTTCAGAAGAAACAAAATACCCTGCAAGTGTCCCTTCCCAGCTGTAAGTGTTGTTTACATTTTCAACATATTCTTAACAACCCAACAACTGTGTACAGTGAAGTATAAAAGTATATTTCTATAAACTGTTACATTGGAGTCGGGCGGGGAGCATCAACAATAGGTTCACAAATTGCACTAATATCAGCCAGGGTCTTCGGCGTGAGCGAACTCTCTAACCACGAGGCTAGAGACAACACCAACAGGAAACCCATTTCGTGATTATTTAGACAGTTCAATTTGATGTCCTGACCCAGGCAGCTACTCTCAGTGAGTGAGCATGGTTTAACGTCGCTTTAGCAATATTCCAGCAATATCACGGCGGGGGAGACCAGAAATGGGATTCGATACATGCAGATTTACGAAATCGTACAGTATACTACAGACAGACAGACAGACAGACAGGCGCTTAGTTTTTCCCCTCGTTCACTGGATGTCAATCTCAACTCCCTGGGAATCATACAACTCTTGCAGCCACTAGGCGCACCGAGTAAGTGTGGCATTCCCATCCTTACGAGGTACCCATTTACAGCTGGGTGGACTGGGACACATAGTCACAGCACGTTGTCCATGTTTACTGCACGTTGTCGTACCCGCAACTGGGTGTTTGCACGTATTCATGTGGCCACCATCTGGTCATATACCAACGGATTCGAGGGTTCTTTTAAGTGCACAGGGTTGTGTACCGTACACTAGGGGTTGTGACAACACTGAAAGAGTCTGCACACAAAGTTGACTCCAAGGTTTTTACACCCGGTCACAGGTGGGCTCGATCCCGGCACCTCAAGCTCACTGGATCACTAGCCTGGCGCTTTAGCCAGTTCGCCCACCGCGCCCCCGTATACTGATCTCTTCTCATTATGGAATGGGTTTTGTCTCCTTTTCGTTACATATCACATCCAGTTTCGTTTTTATTTCCATTTGTATTTCAGGGAAACTACACACTTCCAACCACTAAGTTTGAAGTCAACCTGTCAACGGTTCCAAGTGGAGACTATTGCATAAGGATCAAGATGGGCTCCTCAACTCAAACTTGCTACGAGATATACCTTTCAGTTGACTGATCCAGGGCCTCATTTCACAAAGCACTAAGGTGATCGTAAGTCACTAAGGTGACCTTAGTGCAATGTTACAGAATGGGAGTTAAGGTTAACCTTAGTAAAGCTTCCTTCGTGAAAGGAGCCCCATTACGATAGATCGATCACCCAACAATTAATTCAAGCTTTGATATCTGATTCCTCGTAATATGTGTTAAAGAAGGCGTGCACGTAGTGACCGTAAGATATAACAATTGTTGCAGCGTCGTATGTATTTTCTCTCGTTAGTTTCAATCTATATTGTCAGTGTGACCGAGCCTCTGTCATGTTATAAGTCTTGTACTACTGATGCAAACACCTACGTCCATTGTATCACATTGAAATTCTTGCATTATTTGAATGTCACTCAATAAAACACGCAGAGTACAAATGTGGTCTGTTTGTTGATATTGTAAGTTATTCCTATGACATTTGTTCATATACCATCACATTATTATCATCGCTTCAAAAATCCAAGAATTCATATTTTTAGCAATTATACTGCGAATAATATTTTTCAATAGAAAACATTAAATGAGTGTCTTTTGCATTGTAAGTATGTTAGGAATAAAATATGTATTGTGTGATTCTACCGCACTGATTTGTACATGCTAGTAAGTAATATGTAGTATTTGAATTTTTTTAGATCCGGGTTACAATTAGTCTTCAACAACCCATACTTGTAAGAGAAGGGTAGTCAGGTTTGCTGATATGCTTGGTGCATGCCACCCTGTCCCAAATGCGCAGATCAATGCTCATGATATTAACCACTGGATTGCCTGATCCAGACTGGAATATTTGTACACGCCTCCGTCAAATAGTTGGAATATTGGTGAGTACGACGTTAAATGTACGAACGAGAGAGCAAACGAGCAAACAGGCCATCAAACAAACAAGCAATCTTTAATATCGTTGTTGGGCTATGACGTTTATCATCTACTCTGTAAACGTTTATCATCTACTCTGTAAACACAAGGAACCATGTTGAGCTATGACGTTTATCATCTACTCTGTAAACACAGGGAACCATGTTGAGCTATGACGTTTATCATCTACTCTGTAAATCATCTACCATGTTGAGCTATGACGTTTATCATCTACTCTGTAAACACAGGGAACCATGGAGCTATGACCATGTAAAACACAAGGAACCATGTTGAGCTATGACGTTTATCATCTACTCTGTAAACACAGGGAACCATGTTGGGCTATGACGTTTATCATCTACTCTGTAAACACAGGGAACCATGTTGAGCTATGACGTTTATCATCTACTCTGTATACACAGGGAACCATGTTGGGCTATGACGTTTATCATCTACTCTGTATACACAGGGAACCATGTTGAACCATGTTGGGCTATGACGTTTATCATCTACTCTGTATACACAGGGAACCATGTTGGGCTATGACGTTTATCATCTACTCTGTATACACAGGGAACCATGTTGAGCTATGACGTTTATCATCTACTCTGTAAACACAGGGAACCATGTTGAGCTATGACGTTTATCATCTACTCTGTAAACACAAGGAACCATGTTGAGCTATGACGTTTATCATCTACTCTGTAAACACAGGGAACCATGTTGAGCTATGACGTTTATCATCTACTCTGTAAACACAAGGAACCATGTTGAGCTATGACGTTTATCATCTACTCTGTAAACACAGGGAACCATGTTGAGCTATGACGTTTATCATCTACTCTGTAAACACACAGGGAACCATGTTGGGCTATGACGTTTATCATCTACTCTGTAAACACAAGGAACCATGTTGAGCTATGACGTTTATCATCTACTCTGTAAACACAGGGAACCATGTTGAGCTATGACGTTTATCATCTACTCTGTAAACACAGGGAACCATGTTGACCATGTTGGGCTATGACGTTTATCATCTACTCTGTAAACACAGGGAACCATGTTGGGCTATGACGTTTATCATCTACTCTGTAAACACAAGGAACCATGTTGAGCTATGACGTTTATCATCTACTCTGTAAACACAGGGAACCATGTTGAGCTATGACGTTTATCATCTACTCTGTAAACACAGGGAACCATGTTGAGCTATGACGTTTATCATCTACTCTGTAAACACAGGGAACCATGTTGAGCTATGACGTTTATCATCTACTCTGTAAACACAGGGAACCATGTTGGGCTATGACGTTTATCATCTACTCTGTAAACACAGGGAACCATGTTGAGCTATGACGTTTATCATCTACTCTGTAAACACAAGGAACCATGTTGGGCTATGACGTTTATCATCTACTCTGTAAACACAGGGAACCATGTTGAGCTATGACGTTTATCATCTACTCTGTAAACACAGGGAACCATGTTGAGCTATGACGTTTATCATCTACTCTGTAAACACAAGGAACCATGTTGGGCTATGACGTTTATCATCTACTCTGTAAACACAGGGAACCATGTTGAGCTATGACGTTTATCATCTACTCTGTAAACACAAGGAACCATGTTGGGCTATGACGTTTATCATCTACTCTGTAAACACAGGGAACCATTCATGCCAACCTTGGCACGACAGCATCATATCGGCAAAGACAACAACAATCTCGAGCTGCGTCTTGCGATTCACTTCATATAGCTACTCCTTTCAGGAAGTTCAGCTGGATGATAGTAATTAGCAAATTTATTGGAAATTACATTAATGCTTTCTCCCGGTACAATTTGTGTTCATGCTTGGGGAAGACGGGTTCATAGCGTCAGTTTTTTAGACCGCCACAAACATGTTTTTTTCTAAGTGATTAACGTGAAAACCCAACCCAAAATGAACGATGTAATTTCATCTCAGTACAACACCAGGAATATTAAAACGCAACGAATGAATAGATCAAATATGTAGACAATCGCATTCCGGTGTTTGGCAGGAAAGGTTGCAAAGTGAGTGAGTGAGTGAGTGAGTTTAGGTTTACGCCGCACTCAGCAAAATATTCCAGATATATGGCGGCGGTCTGTAAATAATCGAGTCTGGACCAGACAATCCAGTGATCAACAGCATGCGCATCGATCTACGCAATTGGGAACCGATGACATGTGTCAACCAAGTCAGCGAGCCTGACCACCCGATCCCGTTAGTCGCCTCTTACGACAATCATGGGTTACTGAAGGCCAATATTCTAACCCGGACCTTCACCGGTGGAGACAAGCATGGGTTACTGAAGGCCAATATTCTAACCCGGACCTTCACGGGTGGAGACAAGCATGGGTTACTGAAGGCCAATATTCTAACCCTGACCTTCACGGGTGGAGACAAGCATGGGTTACTGAAGGCCAATATTCTAACCCGGACCTTCACGGGTGGAGACAAGCATGGGTTACTGAAGGCCAATATTCTATCCCGGACCTTCACGGGGTACGACAAGCATGGGTTACTGAAGGCCAGGATTCTAACCCGGACCTTCACGGGGTACGACAAGCATGGGTTACTGAAGGCCAATATTCTAACCCGGACCTTCACGGGTGGAGACAAGCATGGGTTACTGGAGGCCAATATTCTAACCCGGACCTTCACGGGTAGGCTGCAAAGTGGATGAGGGTTTAGCTTTGGGTTAGCGAAGTTGCGACTCTTGGTGGTGCCAAGATATGATGTATAGCAATTACCAAATTCATATTTTAATGGGTTGTTGATGGCTTCTGACAATTCGTGAGTATGTATTTTGTGTGCCCAGCTTGGTATATAATTAGAGAGAGAGGAAATAGTATTTACATCGATTGGATTTGGCTACTTCTACCTATTGGTGAAATCATTGTTCTGAATTACCTCATGGTGACTCGAGAGTAAGGTTGGCTCAAAATATTTAAAACAAATTGCTTCTCGCAAGATACATCTAGATGGCTCAAATGGCCATGCTTGTTGACTGTGAAGATTGTGTCACATCTTCCCTGACGTCATGAGCTATTTCTCATAATATCAATCACTGGTCACGTAGAATCGATGTGATATTGCTGGAATATTTCGGAATTAACCAAACCAAATCTAGTGCAACTGGTATTCACATATATGTTCTGAAACAATCTGTCTTAACCTATGCTATGAAAAATGGAAAACGTCCCATAAAACAGTATTGGATGCCACAACGTTAAGAAATGACAAGGTGTTTAAACGCTTCAAAACCAATATATCAGCGTGGGTTATATTGTTTCACAATCGGAACTGTCGTTCGTCTTGCTTGTCCTCCAACTTGAATCTGACATGAGGCCCTTGATACCTCCTTCACCCGGGCCGTAAATTAAAATGTCTCAAATCTGGATGTCTGTTACCATGGAGAATAGGTGAAGAATGTGTGGTTTCTTGAGCCAAACAGATGTCAGAAGTTTAAAACAATCCCCTGTCTGTCATTTGGCACCATGATTGGAAAATTTCGATTTAAACAAAAGGAAAATATCACAGAACACAAATGTATCCTTTTGAGTGTGGATATCATAACATTGATAAACAACAAGATGTGTAAACATTTCAAGACTATATCAGCGTGGGTTGTATTGTTTCGCAATCGGAACTATCGGTCATCTTGGTTGTCTTCATACTTGAATCAGACATGAGGCCCTTCGTACCTCCTTCACTCGGGCCGTAAATTAATGTGCCTAAAATCTGATTGCATATTGCCATGGGTAATAGGTTAAGTGAAGGATGTGTGTTTTATTGAGCCAATCAGATGTCAGCTTTCTGAAAGAACCCTGTGTCTGTCATTTGGCTCCTCGATTGGTAAATGTCGATTCAAACAAACGAAAACATCACAGAACAAATGTGCCCTTTTCAGTGTTGGATGCCGCAACGTTGAGAAACGACAAGGTGTTTAAACACTTCGAAACAATATTAGCGCTGGGTTTAATGTTTCGCAATCGGAACTATTGTTCGTCTTAGTTGTCCTCATACTTGAATCAGACATGAGGCCTTTGGTACCTCCTTCACTCGTGCCGTAAATAAAGATGTCTCAAATCTGGTTGTCTGTTACCATGGGGAAACATGAAGCTCTGAAAGCTTTGGTTGATCGTGCCGTAACTAGAGAGGTTTGAAATCCGATTAAGTAAATCAATGGGAAAACTAAAATGTCTACATTTAAAATCGAATCCGTAGCCTGCTGACAAAGGTTTCCCCAAATGCCTACGTGGATCAGGAATCAGTCCCAATCATGCCATGTTAAGCGTCATGCCACATAGGAATGTTAAAACATTGATATCGCTGTGGGAAGCCCAAACCATCAACCCCCTCTGTACAGGGCATACTATTAACTTGTCTTTGTGAAGATCACAAAAAACATTACGTCTAGAATTTACACTATTTGAACAAACAGCTTTGCACATTTTGCGACATTTACCCAAATGATACAGTGAGTTTAAATACGATCGAAGGAAAACGAATTCAAAACGAAAACGAGTTATCAGCGTAATAAGTATAGAGTAAATCCAAGGTACTGAAACTGATCGTTCTTTTGATATAGTACACGTTTTTAAAGTATTTTACTGGATTAGACAACCGTGAGAAGATGCTCTGATGCCAGTGAATTAGAAGACTTATCAACAGTTTCTCTACATTGACCTCCAACTGAACGCATCGGCAAGGAAAAAAACTTGATTCATTAGCAACCGTGTCAACACCATTGGGAATCCAATTGCAAGACTGGAATTAAACCTCAGTGACGTGTGGTTCCTGGGAAACTGTTACTGCATGGGGTCAGACTCCGTGCCCTGAATAATGGTCTGTCGTGCCTCTCCGACGTGGGTGACAATACGTTATTGGAATGGTGCTGAGATCAATAACAATCAAACAGGAAATACACGTTTATCTAGAACATCCGCACACATTAATCAGTATCCTGCTCTTTTCTATCATAGACTCTTTCGGCCTAGGCTCTGTGCCCTGAATATGTCATGGCTCGCCGACGTGGGTCCAGCGTTCGAAATTAACGTCGGCCCGGAGCCGACTGAAAACCATTCGGACCCACAGCTTTTGTTTTCTGTAGGTCCTTATGGTCGACACTTGTTTCATCCCCAATAACCAAGAGTATTATTTCCATATTAAAAAAATAGGGCCTACACATTCTGATCAGGACCCACAACTTTGTCTGGTTCTGGGTCCTTAGGGCCTGCAGCGTTTCAGGGTTAAGGACAAACACTGCCTGGGTCTACTTTAAATAGTGTTGGGATGAATAACAAACAAAAACGAAATGTACGTTTATATAAATACAAATACGCCGGTATAACCCCCCAATTAATGGGGATCATGGCTATTTCATCCCATCAGCTTATAACCACCTAATCCACAAAACCTGCTCTGGCTTTTCATTTACCTGCCTAACTCACATCCCTCACCCCTTGTTTCCCACTAATTAATCCCCCACCTCCTTGGCTTCTGCCTAATTAACTTACAGTCACTAATTGTCATGGTTATCCCACTCATCTCATTTATGTTATTTTAGCTCATCATCATGTTATCGCAGCTCATCATGTAACTTTCTTTGATGCTTTGTTATCCAACCTTTGTTATTGTTATCTCATTATCATATGTACATGTATCCTGTATATAAACTGACAACTAACACATCATTTCACCTGAATAAACAGCCAGAAGCCGACGTAAAACTTGCAAATTCGTTCGTTCGTTCCCCATATGCTTGAAAACGGTATAAGAAGCTATACCGAAAGGTCTCCATTGTTAAAATAAAGAAGTTGATCATCCATAAAGTTGTGTCATCTCTATACCACCGAACTTCTAGACTGACTGACTGAGTTTGGTTTTACGCCACTTTTAGCAATATTCCAGCAACATCACGGCGGGGGACACCAGAAATGGGCTTCACACAATGTACCCATGTAGGGACTCGAACCCGGGTCTTCGGCGTGACGAGCCAACGCTATAACCACTAGGCTACCCCACCGCCCCCCGACTTCTAGAATGCCATTCTAAGGTCCACTTAAGGTCCACACATATTCAGCAGTATCTGGCTCTTGGGAGCGCTGTGAAGATCCAGGATAGAACGTCACATCGGCAGCAAACACATATTGACCCAGTAAGAATTTCTAACGGGCAAACACATGTTGATCTAAGAGTCTAACGGGACTTAGTAGATGCATGCATCCCAACTGGTAAGATCAATACTCATGGTATAACTGGCTGGATTATTTAGTCCATATTTGAATATTTATACACCACTGTCAAAAAACGTGAATATTTCTCAAATAAAAAATTGAATACTGTCAGCAATCAAACAGGAAATACAGGTTTATCTAGAACGTGTGTACATATTGAGCAGTATCTGGCGTCTTTTCCATCATGGACACTATAAATAGGTCAAGACTCGGTGCCCTGAATATTGGTGTGTCATGGCTCGCTGATGTGGGTCTACTGGAATAGTGTTGGGATGAATAACAAACAAAAGGAAATACAGGTTTATCTAGAACTTCCGCACATATTAAACAGCATCCGGCTCTTTTCCGTCATAGACTCTTTAAGTCCTCAGCAATCAATAATATTTCCTGCTCAGTGACAAATGGGGTTAATTGAAGGAGTGAGTGATTGAGTGAGTTTTGCGCCGTTGTAAGCACTATTTAAGCAATTGCACGTCGAGAAACACCAGAAATACATTAATTGTACACATGTGGGGAATCGAACTCGGGTCTTCGGCGTGACGAGTGAACGCTTTAGCCACTGGTGTCCTCCACCGTGATATTGCTGTAAAATTGCTAAAAGCGGCGTAAAACCATACTCACTCACTCACTCAAAAATCACTGTCGATCCCTTTCTGACACATGGAAGGGACAAAAATTCGATTCAATAAACAGGAACAAACTATGGAATCTCTTAGATAAGCATGGTGTCAGTCGCAAAATGGGAAAATTACTGCGGAGCATATATGCAAATGTGAACATTAAACCAGGCTAAAACAAAGATAGCAAATAACAAATAACACAAACAAACAAACAAACAAACAAACAAACCATGGTTCTAATTTGCCAAATAATGATATTATCCTGTATTGTTGAAAGGAGTTTCTGTATCATAGCGTACGTGTAGAAGGATAATGCGAGCGCTGTGACGATCGATGCCAGGATTTGTCTCCAGCAACCACCTGCCAGTCATGAGTGAGTGAGTGAGTATGGTTTTAACGCCGCTTTAGCAATATCCCAGCAATATCACGGCTGGGGACACTAGAAATGGGCTTCACACATTATACCCATATGAGGAATCGAACCCGGGTCTTCGGCGTGACAGGCCAAAGCTTTAACAACTAGTCTACCCCACCGTTCCGTCAGTCGTGAGAAACTAACGGGATCGGCTGGTCAGTCTCACTGGCATGCATGCATCCCAACTGGACAGATCAATACTCATGATATAAATGGATGGATTGTTGGTTCGAGGTTCGATTATTTACACACCACTGTCAAAAAGCGTGAATATTTCTCAATGCAAAAAATGAATACTGTTAGGAAACTATTTGCACTTGTGCCCAATTTGTATACATTTCTTTAAAAGGCTATAATCACAGGGTGATGATAACAGCAACTCAAACATATTATGCAATCATAAACAGCAGCCAGAATCACAAGCGTCCCTTGAGAAAAGCCAGAGAGGCAGGATGTATTGCTCCCATGTGCGACAACTGTAATTGGAATTATGGATTACTGAGCCCTGCTCAATTCATAGAATTGATGCTTTCATTTCCACGCCAGTCTGCAAAGACAGAAAATGGAACAAATTTCATCTTAAAATGGAAATGGTACTGAGGCTGTTTCAGTAAACATTGACAACCAGGTTGTTGTGGTTACATGGATGTTCCACATCTCGGCAATGTACCGCTGATGTTCCTCCAGGTGATTCAGCTGATTGTTCCCTCTTCCTGGTTACCGATCTTACTTTTCGTCACATTGAAATTGTCATGAATATTTTATGGGATTGAAACGCACAAACCCGTGACGATCTTATTCAAGCATTGATTGTTTTTACAGCACGCATGCGTATTTGTGCGTCTAGAATGTCATTGATTTTTCTAAGCTGCAAGTCTGTCAGTCTGTAATGTGATCTCGCTTGCGCGAAGCTGTCGGGATGAAGCCTTCATCTAAGCATGGATACCAGGTTGTCAGCTTGCTTCATAACGATGTCCATTTTAACAAAAGTGAGTATGATCTTCTAGAACGTAAATGACTACGGTATCAAAGTGTAAAGAAATATCTCGTGTATTTAAGTTCAGGCGATGTTTCAATGATCGTTGCGCGATTCACTGAACAGCAGATAAAGTAAGTTTGTTTATTTGTTTATTGTTTAAAGGCAAACTCAACAATATTCTAGCTATATGTCGGCGGTTTGTAAGTAATCAAGTCTGGACCAGACAATCCTGTGATTGATATTATGAGCCTCGATCTACGCAATTGGGACACGGTGACATGTATCATATATCTGCTCTTGATATAGTCACAGTTGTACAATCGACTCTGCTTTTGACAGAGATTTCTTATGAATGTGGAAAGGGTTTTGTCGCTTCTTTCTACCAACCAAGTCAGCGAACTGGACCACGCGATCCCGTTAGTCGCATCTAACGACCAGCATGGGCTGCTGAAGACAAATAACAAACAACCAAACAACCTTTCTTTTCAGTGAACGACACAAACATTATCGAGACATAGCCAGAATTTGCTCTTGTTCCCTTTGGGGAAATAGGTGCGTGGTTCCTTAGGTGACCTGTTTATATTAATTGATTCATTAGATTTGTTGATTTGTTACCATAACCATGACTATTACAGTAAGAGTGAGTGAGTGTGTATGGTTTTACGCCGTTTTTAGCAATATTCCAGCAGCATCACGGCTGGGGCACCAGAAATGGGCTTCACACAATATACCCATGTAAGGAATCGAACCCGATCTTCGGCGTGACAAGCAAACGCTTTAACCACTAGGCTACCCACCACGACAATATGAAATGCACAAATGATAAGGTCAAAACAGTAATACCTAAGACCACTTTATTATGTGAAGTTATGTCATACTTTAGTTGATGGTTTGTCAACGATGCGGATTCAAACAAAATTACATATATGGAATAGTAAGAACAGTTTACTGAAATTGAATATTTGCTTAATGACGGGTTTGCATATTACACGTGATGCTCGTCCTTGATCGTAGCACCTGCATATCTAAAATCAATGTATGGTGCGCCACGTGAGTCAAAATAATCATGCAAACACAATAATGATATTAATATAAATGGACATATAAAACATCAAGGTGCTGGGGTATTTGATCCCAGGAGTATGTATTAAGTATGTGCGTACAATATTGAACAAACTTTATGGATAACAACTTCTTTTATTTAAATAAATATGTTGCTACTCATAAACAGTGTTCAATATTGTACGTCCTAACTTCTAACATGCCTCTCAAATGTTCTGTACCGAAAATCCAACATGGGTTTGTTATGTGAGTGAGTGAGGGAGTGAGTTTGGTTTTACGCCGCTTTTAGCAATATTCCGGCAACATCACGGCGGGGGATACCAGAAATGGGCTTCACACAATGTACCCATGTGGTTAATCGAACCCGGGCCTTCCGCGTGACGAGCCAACGCTTTAACCACTAGGCTACCTCACCGCCCCGGGTCTTTTATGTACAGCTATATATGTGTTAATCAATATTGGTTGCAACTGTTATTGATCCAAATACTTCATCGATGATGAAACTGTCTTTTTAAATCGGAATCTATTAATTACCCATGACGACGTCGCAGCATGGTTTTACATTGCATTATTTGAAACACAATACTTCACATGACCCACCTTATCTATAAAATATTCGTATTTATTGCACAGTTTAAGGGACATTGATGGATTACGATCATGCAGAATCTCAGGCAACTAGGTTTACAGTAGACGGTTCCATTATAACATGCAGTGCAATATGACAAGGTTAAAAGTAGGAATCAAATTAGCATGGGTAAACATGATACTGCATGCTTCTGTAATTACCAGGCAGTACGAAGGCTGTAGTCGTACTTGACGCCAGGGAGGGGGTTATACTCAACTATTGTGTTGATATGAACGACTACCGTGACTTCAAAACAGGACTGTGTTTTGAATGCCACGAGTGAGTGAGTGAGTTTTGACTTTATGCCGCTTTTAGCAATATTCCAGCAATATCACTGCGGAGGACGCCATAAATGGGCTTCACACATTGTACCCATGCGGAGAATCGAACCCGGTCTTTGGCGTGACGAGCGAACGCCTTAACCACTAGGCTATCCCACCGCCCCGTGTTGATATGAACGAGCACAGTGACTTCAAAACAGGAATCAAATACAGTGTTATGAATACCAAGAAACATGCTTACAGGGTGTATATTTTATCGACGACAATGCATAACAATGTTATACAAACAATTTGGGATCTTGATACCGTACCTTGACATGTCAGGGGTGGTGTGGGTGGCCTCGTGGTTAAAGCGTTCGCTCGTCACGTCAAAGGTGTCAGTGAAGAAGTGGAGATTTATAGCCATAAATATTTCAGCCATACTGTTAGTAAATCGCACACACACACACACACACACACACACACACACACACACACACACACACACACACACACACACACACACACACACAGACACACACACACACACACACAGAGACACACACACACACACATTTTAACTAAGGTACGATTATAACACCTGTCGACAATGGTATCACTCTTCAAGACAATACCGTATATAAACGGGCTATAGATCTGAAGGTGCATCACCATACCAGGGACCATGGGGAATTACGATACTTTTGCTATCTGCATGGACCCTGTAGCTTGATTTGCATCATCCCTTCAGTCGCTGGAGTTAGCAATGGTAGCCAAAATAGAAATGACATACAAATTATGTTTATAAAACAGCAGTAGATATGGCCTTGGTTCGATTCCGCACATGTGTGCAACATGTGAAGCCCATTTCTGGTGTCCCCCGTCGTGATGTAGCCCGATTCACTCGCTCACTCCCTCTCAACACATCATGTGAGCCTTATGAGAATATGCGACGTTAAATAATAACTCACTCACTCACTTATGAGAATAGGAATACAAAAATATCCATATGCGAAACGGTCATGATGTTTCAGTGAACACTTGTATCTCTTAAACGCATACGTAGCTTTACATACTATGTCCGAAAACTATCCGAGTCAATCATGAAAGACACAACTCGCTGCAGTGGAATATAGATCCACAAAAATGTTCTGCTGAAGAAACGTTACATGCACGTTGTTTTTCCTATGATTGTAAATCTTCCCTATAGTGTCGGTATCACAAGAGGTCATTTCACTTCCAGGGGTGTATTGATCAATTGCACATAGGTCTCTAGACATGCATATTTCATCTGAGGTAATATCAGGCTGATATTTCTTTCTCGAAATGTGGAAGGTTTTTCATTATCTATGTCTGCTGGTGATGAATCTCAACGTCCTGAAAGTATCCAAAAGCACTGCTATGAATTGTATATATATTCCCAACACAAAAATATCATTTCTTTTAACGTTTTCTCCTTCGACGTACGCTGGTTATTATCCAGCCTCAAATGCTACTATATATTTTGTCTGATGATGTCAGTTTGATGTTTTTGTTGACTGATATTGTCTGTACCAAGATCCGGCTTAGAATTGGTCTTCAGTAACCCATGATTGTCGTAAGAGGCGACTAACGAAATCGGGTTGTCAAGCTCGCTAACTTGGTTGACACATGTTATCGGTTCCCAATTGCGCATATCAATGCTCATGCTGTTGATCACTGGATTGTCTGGTCCAGACTCGAATATTTACAGACCGCCGCCATATAGCTGGACTATTGCTGAGTGCGGCGTTAAACTAAACTCACTCACTCACTGTACCAATGTGACCTGGTGGTCAAGGAATGTCAATTTGACATGCAGCGTGTATCTACAGCAGTGTCAGGACCCATTAGTCCGGTAGCCTAGCCTAGTGGTTCAAGCGTTCGCTCGTCACGTCGAAGACTTGGGTTCGATTCCCCTCATGTGTACAATATGTGAAGTCCATTTCTGGTCTCCCCGACGTGATATTGCTGGAATGTTGCTAAAATTGGCGTAAACCTAAACTCACTCACTCAGGTCATCGAAAACAATTCTCACTGGCCTCAGTGGAGTACCTACAATGTACCCGTGAAGGGCCGGGTTAGAACTGATCTTAAGCAACTCATGGTTGTCGTGAGAGGCGACTAATAGGGCGGTCACTAGTACTCTCGCTGATGTGGTTGACACATGACATCCTATCTCGTTGCGTAGATCGATGCTCATGATGTTGATCACTGGATTGTCTGGTCCAGTCTGGATTATTAACAAAAAAAACCCCCTAAACAAACAAACTGTAGAGTACCTGAACTAGCGCCTTTAAAGTATTAACAACCACGTCAGTTTTCTAGAGTCCAGCGATGTCATGATTTTATAGTTGCTGGAACATGTTACCCCCATCGGATTCTGCAGCGAAAGTTCATACTCACTCAGAACAAACTCATAAAGATCTGGTGACAATAATTTGCTCACAAATCTCTCTAGTCTCTGTGCCCTCATATAACTGGAAGTGAGTGGGTGACTGAGTATGGTTTTAAACTGCTTTAACAATATTCCAGCAATACCACGGTGGTGAACACCAGAAATGGGCTTCACACATTAAATTGTACCCATGCGGAGAATCTAACCTGGGTCGATAGCGTGACACGCGAATGCTTTACCCACCAAGGCTACCCCACTGCCCCTGGATGTATATAAGTGTTTTACCGAAATAATGCGAAATACGTTTTTCCGGCTGCACCATCGTTGTGATGGGGTGTTCTTCTTTCCATTCACAGATACGTCTTTGGGACATCGACATCGCCTTCTTGGGATTATGAAGGTGTTGTCTGTCATCTACATCCTCCTGGGGCTGATCACTACAGCACTGGGAGGAACACTTGTTGCCCTGGCTTTGGACAGACCACGATTTACATTTTCTACGGGGCTGCCTCTTATGACTGGAGTAATGGTTTGTACAAAATTCATTCTGAGATGAAAAAAGTGTTCAACGTTTAAATGATAAATCAGTTAAGTGCGATCACCAGGAGTCTGTCTCACAGTGGTTTTCAGCAACACATGCTTGTCATAAGAAGCGACTAACGGGATCGGGTGGTCGGGCTCGCTGGCTTGGTTGAGACATTTCATCATATCCCCATTGCGTAGATTGATGCTCATGCTGTCGATCACTGCGTTGTCTGGTCGAGACTCCATTATTTACAGACCGCCGCCATATTGTAAACGTAAAACCGGCAAACCAACTATCTCACAATGACGTGTATTTGTTTTGTCAAAAGTGCCACATTTCCCCTGTTGATTACAGCAGTTGGTGAAAGTTGTCTCTCACAATAACCACATCCAGAGTAAGCAGTTGGTGAAAGTTGTCTCCTTCGAAGCGTTTAAGTCAACAAATGCGTAAACAGTAAAAAATAACTTCATCATGAATTGTGCAGACGTACACCAGAATATATCCCAAGAAACCCCACAATGCTGATTTGTACATTTTCATTGGATACATTGATGCCATTTTAAGTCCGCAGAAATATGTTTACAAATGCATAAACAAGTAAAAATAACTTATCACCATGAATGGTGCGGCCATTGTCAATGAATTGTGAGGACGTAGGGTAGAATATAGCCCAAGCAAATCTCACAATGCCGATTCATATTTTTTCATCTGATAACGTTTACCCTTTCACCCTGCCTCTTAAGAAGAGCAGCTCCACACATTTGTCTGTATCATCGACCGTTTCATCTTCACTAACCAGCTGTGAAACATTATTTCACCGCGATATTCCATCTCAGAAATGTTACCCGGACTTCAAACAACAATGGTTGACGAGTGAACCCCTGGGGTGTTGTTGTCAATTTGTCAAATGAAGAAGTTCGATTCACATCCGCCACGGTCGTCACTGGAGTCCATTACTATAATTGTTCATTTCAACTAATGTTAGTTAATGATAGGGTATGACATTGGTAATGTTGGCTAAAAGAAAAGCACCATCAGATGTTTCAGTGACTTTTCAACACATGAATGGCTGCATGAACTGTCTCCCAAAACTATCCCAACCATGACAGACACCACGCCATGGAGTGGAATATAAATTAGATCCACAAAAATGTTCTGCTGAAGCAACGTTACGTGCACGTTGTTTTTCCTGTGATTGTAAATCTTCCCTGAAGTGGTAGTATTCTTATAAAGAGGTCATATCACTTCTTGGGGTGTATTGATCAATTGCACATAGGTTTCTAGACTGATACTGTTATTCAATACAACTATTATCGCCACTTGTATGCACGTTGTTTTTCCTGTGATTGTAAATCTTCCCTGAAGTGGTAGTATTCTTATAAAGAGGTCATATCACTTCTTGGGGTGTATTGATCAATTGCACATAGGTCTCTAGACATGCATATTTCATCTAATGTTAGTTCATGATAGGGTATGAAACTGATAATGTGGATTAAAAGAAAAGCTCCACCAGCAAATATATGAACAAGATGTTTTAGTAGAATTAAATCAATTCACAAATAACATTAAATGTGCCGACGTTTGTGAGAAAATGAGTAGATATATACTAACTGAAGAGTGAGTATTTTGTCGTCTCATTTAATTTTTTATATGATATTTTATATGATATGTTTTTTATTCGATAGTTCAACTAGTTCCAACCAGTATGATAATTTCAATGAAATTATTACTGTTGCGGATGCAGATATATTTCATAAACATATACTTATGATAGTGTCAGAATTCTGCAATGGATCTCTAATTATCAATGTTCTTACCTATCTCTTCCTAATGTCCTCGCTCAGTTCCAAAGTCGGTAAATAGTTCAGTGGTTAGACCACATAAAAAATCTTCTTGTTTCTCGTCACTTTTTCGAAAAATATGCGTCGGGCGGGTGGATTTTATTTTCACATTTTAATGTCCAAAAACCCTTGATTTCTGAGGAAACTTACACATTTTTCTCCGATAGAAAATCAAAACCTAGTCGTGTGAAAATTTCATGCTCATTTTGAGTGTCAAAGTTGCATTTTCTCTAGTGTAAAATCTCAAACAAATCTTAGGGTCGGGTCAAATTTTTGGTCAGGCGGTGATGAGAAACAGGACTATTTTTATATATGGTCTTATCCGGTCGATTCCATACATGGATACGGTGTGTAAAGCCTTCTCTTCCACTCACCCTAAACCTCATACAATAGCACATGTACCAGTTGATAGCATACTGCTTTATTGATGGTGAAAGTGACAATTCGTCGATATATCATGATATGTAATTTTACAACAGTGAATGAGGAAGGAATTGATTTGAAATATTTCTTCCAATGACCAGCAGGGAACGTTGAAAGTTTCTCGCGAACTGACATTGATCCGCAATCCATGTTCTGGTAACACCTTTAGGGAGGCTTACAACACGTTAAGTTACCGATGTGAGAAGTGATCACATTATGGTTCAAGTGCGTCCTTCTAGTTGGTATGTTAAGTTGATCCCGGTTTACTCTTAACAACTTACATCAATAAAGCCGAGATATTGCTGTGCGAGAATTGTTCCAAAAGTCTCATATGACATAACATTCTTGCACTCGACATATCTGGTATTGAATACCCATACAATTGTCGTCTTCACTTTTGTTTAAATGCATCTCTTTATCTCATAATGTTGTTCCAGATGTAGAAGCCGTAACAATTTGTGAATTATTTCACTGCTCTATCCTACATGCTGTTTATCGCCAATATTCCGGCGAATACATTAAAAAGTGAATTCAAGATTGATGTTGCAAGTCCAGATTGCCTCATAACCTCAAGATTAAGTATTGTTTGGGGATCCATTTGGAGTCGATGTTTTGGTTTTTTTTATTATAAAAAAATAGTTAATTTTCAATGGGTTAACGTTATCAGTGGGGCGAAATGTACGTACACACAGAGAAATCGACTTCTGTTAGTTTAGACATCAAACAATATTATAAATTCCTTGAGGAAAATCAATACTTTTGTAATGTTTTCATGTTTTCAGATGCGGTTAAAACCTTGAATACAGAGAAATTGTTTAACACATTTAAAATGTGTTTTCTTGATCCACAATCCTATTAGCTTGTTTCCTTTCAGAGCGTGTTGAAATAGGTCAACTTCTATAAACATCGAGAGTGATGTAAAAAAGTAATGGCATTACATGTATGAAGTAATGTGTGTGTGTGTGTGTGTGTGTGTTTTAGTTTGAACTGGCAATAAAATTCCGTTTTTCCGTGAACAGTTTACAATGCAGACAAGGGTGACATTTAACAGAGCTGCCCCCAAGGGCAATCACAACGTGCCCGTCTCCGTGGGAGTATTGGATACCGTTATTCAATACAATTATTATCGCCACTTGTATGTATGTTGAGAAAACAACTGATTCAGTCAAGTCCAATGTGTCAGCCAAAATCCACTGGTGGTAGTTAGATAATGTAATTGTTTCCAACCTTCTTAAACAGATGCAACAGCATCAGCACGCTCTTTGACCGTAGAAATGTCGGGCAAGATACCATAGTGCCGGACACCGTCCTTAAGACTAATCTCAGACCCGATTGCCCTACATCGTTAACGACTCACAGGGTCTATTGCTGCAGGATACTATTCACCCCTAGCTGACCAAGCTTTCCTGAGGACCGTTTGTTACGTGACCAGACAACGAAGAAGCCGTTTCTGTCTGCTGGCATTTAAGAGACGTTAAAGAAGACTGGAATACTTAACTGAGATGGATGTACACGTATAGCGCATATGACCTTTATATTGTAGGACTTGTTCATACTCCTTTGAGAGGCATTTTTAAAAGTTGGAGAGTCAGATAAGGACAAACCTGACAACGATACAAGAATCTTTATCGAAATGTCGCACCACCTGAATAAGTGAATGTGTTTAGTTTTACGCCGCACTCAGCAATATTCCAGCTATATGGCGAAGGTCTGTAAATAATCGAGTCGGGATCAGACAATCCAGTGATCAACAGCATGAGCATCGATCTACACAATTGGGATACGATGACGTGTGTTCACCAAGTCAGCGAGCCTGACCACCCGATCCCGTTAGTCGCCTCTTACGACAATCATGGGTTACTGAAGACCAATTCTAACCTGGATCTTCACGGGTCACCACCTGAATAAAGAAGTTGTTTATCCATAACGCTTGTCCTTATCGTGTTCATACTCTTTATCCAACCATAGGAAGCTGGACATCTGCTTTTTCGGGATTGCACATAGATACTTACTGGATGTGTAGTGTCATATATTATATCTTGTGTTGTCGTCATTATGCATCTAGACATTTACATGCTTGTGTTGTCTATATTTTTTGCAGAAGTTATTCGGGTCCATCATTCTGTGCTTTATCTCCGTGAGAGCTTCAAAGTTCAGAAAATACACCTCACCACAGCTATGCAAGTGGCAGGTAAGGAGGACGTACGATAATTAAAGGCACAATGTCACACCACACGTCCCTAAGAACACATAACGCATTTCTCTTAATAATAATTACTATCAGCCTTCAGGGACGCTATCATTATAATTTATCCCCACCCCCACCCCCACAAAAATAATAACGTATTTAGATTACAATATGAAATTAAAAAGTTCGAATGAATTAATGCAACGTTGCATTAAATCGACTCTCGAGCCCTCTACCGGCCGTATATTGTTTCAAGCGAACCCCATAGTGTTATGTCCCTTGGAGCGCTCTTTAGACATATCCTACACACAACTTGTGATTGAAACCAGTTCGGCAAACACCGACAACACCGCGTGCGACAGTCTTCGTTGTACGGACCAATTGTTTACATTCCATATATGGCAAGTGGTATCTGTTTGGAAGCTGTTCGCCTCGAAGTTTCAATTACCGATTTTAGGCAATTCGTAAGGGATAATAAGTCTGTTATTGCATCAATAGGAAGTTAACGTGAGTGCATATGTCCCCAATATATAAAATATAGGTCAAAATATTGTCGAAAATGTGTGACATTGTGCCTTTAAGTTTGAACGGTTTTAAAATCAACACAACATTGTTATTCTACTGTCCTCGGAGAGTAACACCTACCGGAAAGCTTTGACCTCAAAAAGGTTTATAGGAGAAATTGGCTTTGGGTCGATCTTGGACGTACATAATGAGAACTCAACAGGATATAAAATAAAATAGTTATTTCCTTTCTGTGAATATCATTCTGAGAAATTACCTCCTTTGTTTTTGTATTGTCAGAAAATTCGCTAATTATTTCATAGAGCTGGAGCAAAACAAATACGTTTTCGAAAGTCGGATACAACTTATTGTGTACCTTGAGCAGGACTGTAGGCAGTGGAACAAGAAAAGAAAACTGACACCCTCATCTTCTGTTTGCTAACATGTCTTTCATTGCTGGTCATTTCACTGAACTTAGGGGGAACACATTAAGATAAGAAGTAGGATAGGCACCAGATGTGTTCCCCTAATTGTGGATGTGTTTCTTTCAACACCAGTCCAACATAGCCAGCCTTTGGGGCTTAGATTTCACAACTCAATAAAGCTGTGGAGGATATTTCAAAATTTGAGGCATCTGTGACTAAAATCAAGCAAATCCCCATTTTGATTTTTTCAGGCAAAGAATTGACAAGCCTTTGCATGTATGTGTATGACAGGTGCCACTGGTGGGGCAGGATAAGCTCAACTTTTCGCGAACACATGGTATCATCACTATTTCCTGGCGATTCATAAACACACGCTATGTATTCAAGTGTCAATCACTGGATTGTCTAGTTCAGAGTCGACTGTTCACAGATCGCGTCGCACAGCTGTTATAGGAACTGCTGAATGCGGCGTCAAACGAACACATACTCATGATATAGTCAGAATTGTAAATCGACTCTGCTTTTAGCAGACACTTCTTATTGATGTGGTTTTGTCGTTTCTATCTATTGAAAAGTTGATAAGGAAAGATCAATGGCACTCTTATCTACAGTTTACTGACATGAATCTCAACGCTGATCATTTCCCTGAACTTGATATAATGACAAAGTGTGACAAGACGTTAATGCATCTGCCTGTCATCATGTCATGGCAATCAACTTGGGTTATTTGACTCTGACTTCAGTTTGGGCTTAACGTGGCTTAATGTTTATGTACACCATGACACGTGGGATGAATGCGGGAGCAAGGCTAAAGTGACGCCTGTGGTATAGATTTACCACACTGACGGCATTCACCAGCGATGTTACTGTGCGAACAGATCATTGGGTCTGTGATTTGAGACCTCGAGTGGAATTCGAGCGGAGCCAGGCACCATACTGCACACAGTAAACTGTTCATCAACACAAATTTATAGTTTGAAATGAACCTTCTTCCATGTGAGTAGACTCAGATAGGGGTGTTCAATTTATGTCAGGACACTTCTTGTTCCGTCCACACCAGCCCGTGAAGATCCGGGTTAGAATTGGTCTTCAGCAACCCATGCTTGTCGTAAGAGTCGACTAATGGGTCGGGTGGTCAGGCTCGCTGACTTGGTTGACACATGTCATCGTATCCCAATTGCGTAGATCGATGCTCATGCTGTTGATCACTGTAATGTCTGATCCAGACTTGATTATTTACAGACCGTCGCCATATAGCTGGGATATTGTTGTGCAGTGTTAAACAACGATCAACTAAGCCCAAACCGTCCACACCATAACAAATAGCGTGACGTCGTAACTGGCTATAAAATGCAAGTCTGATTTGACTGATTAGAGAAAGGTGTCTGAGGCTGCTGGGTCAGGGCTCAGGACAGCAAGAGACGCGCGGATGCTATCTTAAGCCTCAATCTGCAGTTGCATTTACTCCCACTTATGAGCACATCACATTATGGTGAAGCCAATGCACACCTGAAAGGAGTCTAACAAGAGGAAATCACCTTTTCTTATTTGCAGAAAGTTATTTCCCCACAAATAAAAATAAATGACCTTGCCTATGGAAGCTGCATGATTTCACCTGTTTTGTAGAGGATGAGATCCTATGTATTCCACTGTTAGTTCTGATGTGGAACCACGTCCCATCCTGGGTGACTGTTCACAGTGATTAATTGTTAGGACTTTGTTGCGCAAAGAGTCCTTTGCAGCACCTTACTAAGTTCAGGTCCACTTCTGATCCGTTGCCTGTTAATTATTGTTGTTTCATCTGTTCCTGTATTTCCTTTGGTATTATGTACGTATCTAGCAAGATGGTATTATCTGTTTAAACCTCACATTACAAAACAAAGACCTGGATATATGAAGCCCACAGATCCCCATGAATCCACTGGGATAATTCGTAATTGTGAAAATATACATCTGTAGTGTTACTTTTTCATAGTAAAACATTCCATTACTCTAATAAGTTCTTTCCCTCTACTTCTCTTATAGAAGTCTAGTTCCATAAAACACCCTCAAAACTCACCATCCTGTCAATTTCAAACATTAAATATTACAGTAAGAATGAATAAAAACACATTCGTGTTTGCCTCTATATGTAGAAAATGCTAGATTATGATCAAACAATATTCTTACTTCGCTGTAATGTCTTGCATTGTATTGTGTCAAATCCTTCTATTTTTGTCTTCCAGTGTGCTATGCTGTATTTCTGCTACGCCGGCGTCCTCGTTCTTGGAACCTTGAACGTGGTATTGACCTTCAGTGAAACGGACATACAGCTGTCTTTAATCCAGGATCATAGCCGTGTACCTATGTTCCCAATGGGTATAGCCTCAGCAGCTCTCATTGCAGTAGACCTTCTCGGAGGCATTGTCTGCATGGTGATATTCTGTTTATACAAACATCAAGGTGAACCTGGGTTTCATGCTAAGTATAATCCCTCGATTCAGCACAACGAACACATCGAAAAGGAAGTGAATTACCGGTTGATGATGCTAAGGAAAATGTTACCAAAGTATTCAGCGGGGCACTTAGCGCCACATGGTGGCGTGACGTCATCTGCGGTGCACAAACAGAATACACAAACACACGTGGACCAAAAAGGATACTATGTGTGGGATGTCCTTCCAACCCTGGATTGATAAAACAGTAACTGGTGGCCATGGTCACTTGCTTTTGTAACACACCCTCTGCCTTTTGTTAACAAATTGAATCTTTAAAGTATGATTAATTCTTGTTTAAAAAATAGTTGGTGGTCTGTTATATTGAAACTATTACTCTTGAAGGTGAAACATGAGATCACCATGTGGGCATGAAAGGGACCTTTCATCGAGTTCATCACCATCATGAGGACATGAAAGGGGCCTTTAATCGAGCTCATCACCATCATGGGGACACGAAAGGGGCCTTTCATCGAGTTCATCACCATCATGAGGACATGAAAGGGACCTTTCATTGAGTTCATCGCCATCATGAGGACATGAAAGGGACCTTTCATCGAGTTCATCACCATCATGAGGTCATGAAAGGGACCTTTCATCGAGCTCATCGCCATCATGAGGACATGAAAGGGACCTTTCATTGAGTTCATCACCATCATGGGGACAAGAAAGGGACCTTTCATCGAGTTCATCACCATCATGAGGACATGAAAGGGACCTTTTATCGAACTCATCACCATCATGGGGACATGAAAGGGACCTTTAATCGAGTTCATCACCATCATGAGGACAAGAAAGGGACCTTTCAACGAGTTCATCACCATCAGCAAGTTTCGATTGTATGATCATTGTGTTTGTTCTTTGTTTTCCACCAGCTGTTTCACTATGAATAATTGAGCCAGGATCATTATTATTATTAACAACGTCCCACGCCCTTTTATCATCGAAAAAGGCACAGATTTTTTCAAATAGTCTTTTCGTGAATATGCTCTGCCCTTCCGGACACGTTGGGAACGTAGACAAGAAGAATAACAGAATCATCTCAGACAAACGAAATGTTCTTGGTGTTGATTAATTAATTTATATATATATATATGAATATAGTATAAAATGTTGATAAATGTGTTTATAATTTTCTCAGATTGATGCTCAAAATGTCAAACACAGGTTTGGCGGGTCCAGATTCGATCATTTGCAGACTGTCCAAACTCATGTCTGAGGGCAATCATTAAGTATATTTGTTGGTAATATCTGTGAAATCGATTGCGGTTGTGTGAATGCCAACGAACGGAGAGAATCACAGGGTTCCATGATCAAAGCATGTCGACACACTGTTCAGGTAGAATGACCCGTAAAGATCCGATTTAGAATTGATCTTCAGTAACCCAAGCTTGTCGTAAGAGGCGACTAACGGGATCGGTGGTCAGGCTAACTGACTTGGTTGACACATGTCATCGTATCCCCATTGCGTAGATCGATGCTCATGCTGTTGATCACTGGGTTGTCTGGACTCGATTATTTATAGACCGCTGCCATATAGCTGGAATATATTGTTGAGTGCGGCGTAAAACTATACTCACTCACTCACTCACTCACTCAGCTGGAATGAGAGACAAGCAATATCAAGGACAACACCACACAAGTTATTAAACGGCATATGATGACGGTGCATCACCCATAATGGTGGACACACCAGACAGTGAACTACACGCTCGAAACCAATTTTATATTAATTACATAACATTTTAATCAATTTGACATGCACCTTCACTCTCATTTCATCATCTCAAGGCATGTTTGCACGACATTTTCGTTAACGCGAGAGTTAAAATTTATGGTCACATCTTCCGTATTTCACCCATATCGTCATGAAGAAAGTCCCAGTCATGATACGAAAAGATAGATAATAAAACCTGCCAATAAAGGAAAGTAAAAACAACTAGAATATCACAGACATAGATGTGAAACTACATTAATCCTGAATTCCTGTTTATATTCAGGACAATCTTAATGTAAACCCTGTCAGAATTGTTCACATTCTATTACAGTCATATAACTGGATTAGTGACATTAAAAATACATATAATTTCTAACATATGTTATATTTGGGATTACACTTTCTTAGTAAAATACAGATTCTAGTACTTTTTGGGTTGAGTCCCATCCGGGATTCGAATCCACACCCTCGGAGTCAGTCACCTAATCGCCAGCACGCAAAGTCATATGTTACATTTGACCACTTTTTAAAATGGCATTGTGTATTTCATATAATTTCTAGTCATAACATTGAAGTTGCGTCAAAGCAAGGCTACTATAACCACATCTGGTGATATGAGCATATCGACGTATTGCTGTGAAGCAGCAGCCAGAATAACAACGTCCCTAGGAAGACAGGATATGTTTCACTGTAGCCCCTGCTGAACTGAAGGTGAGGTGAGGTGAGGTGAGGCGAGGTGAGGTGAAATTGGGTTGAACGTCGTAGTTGAGAATATTTCGCTCATATGACGACGTGCATGCGTGTGTATGTGTATGTGCGGCTGCTTGAACTAGCCCGGACTGAAGCTGGTTTTATAGTGCTAACCCACTGAGATACCATGCCGCAGTGAAGCATGAATACCCCACTCAGACACATTATACTGTCTCCGAGCCGACCAGTCCTTGTTGTACCCATTAATGCCGAGCGCCAGGCAGGGACCATCTTTTGGTATGACGCGGTCGGGGATCGAACCCGCGACCTTCCGCTCTCCAGGGCGGACGCTCTAACCACTACACCACGGAGGCGGTCCTGAACTGAAGGAAGTTATGCCGTTTCCGTGTCGGTCTGTAACTACAGAAATCAACCATACTTCCTTCTTTAAGAAGGAGATGCTCTGGGGAGGATTTGAGTAAACAATAAAATTGAAACCTCTCGTGTTCAGTGAATATTTAAAGACGAGCATCCCGAGACGTATCTCGTTGAAACATCGATTGTTTTAACTACAAGCATACTTGTTTTACTAGAATCTGTTCGCCGGCAAACCTGTGAGGATATAATGTGGTTCCCTTTGCCCCGTGCTTTAGAGCCAAGCTTGTCACAGCATTTAGATATAGACTGTGTAGTTAAGAGTAGGAAAGGAAGTTGATTCGTTACTGTTTTCACAAATCATACATCATACCTATTAAATAAGTTTATTTTTTGCATATGTTACCACAACTTCGTTTGCTTTATTAACTGGCCAGTGAACGATACAATATTGTATACTGTATAGATTCATCGCTGGAATCTGCTCTCATGCCTTTACAGAAACAGTTGGGTGATTTTTTTTGTGGATTGTTGGTTTGACAGCCCAAAATAGTTACCACGACTGGGACCATTTCTGACAAAAAACTAAAAAGGACACTTTGTAGTGAGTAATTATGCCATACATTTTCCAATAGTATGTGGGGCGGTGGGGAAGCCTAGTGACGTCGAAGACACAGGTTCGATTCCCCACATGGGTACAATGTGTGAAGCCCATTTTTGGTGTCCCCCACCGTGATATTGCTGGAATATTGCGAATATTCACTCTCTCACTCACCTTATGGTATGCCCCTGATGTAGAATCATCTACCACTATATCGTGAGCTAGACACATGTACATTCTATAGGGAAAACCTGGGTATATTTTGTATGGCTCTTTGGCATTGATAAGTATTGAATACAACTGAAATGTACATCTACTGTCATCGATCAATTGACACATGAAGATTTGTTGGTTGGTTTGTTGTTCAATGCCGCATTCAGCAATATTCCAGCTCTAAGACGGCGGTTTGTAAATAATCGGGTCTGGACCAGACAATCCAGTGATCAGCATTATAAGCATCGATCTACCCAATGGGGATACGATGACATGTGTCAACCAAATCAGCGAGCCTGACCACCTAATCCCGTAAGTCGCCTCTTATGACAAGCATGGGTTGCTGAAGATCAATTCTAACCCGGATCTTCACGGGTTCATTGTGAGACGGACTCATGGTGGTATCGCTGAATTGACTTTTATTGCATCTCAGAATGAGTTTTTCACAAACCATTAATCCAGTCACAAGAGGCAGCATCGAAGAGAATGTAAATCGTGGTCTGTCCAATCCAGTGGAACCAGTGCTCCTCCGAGTGCTGTAGCGTTCAGACCCAGGAAGATGTAGATGACGACAACACCTTCACAATCCCAGGCAGGCGATGTCGATGTCCCAAAGACGTATCTGTGAATGGAAAGCAAACCCATCACAACAAAATGACTGAAAACTTATTTCGCATTGTGTCGGTTAAACACTTAGATACTTCTACCGACAAGGAGGATGTAGATGACGGACAACACCTTTACAAGCCCAAGAAGGCGGTGAGATAAATAACTGCAGCCGCTGATCGTATCAACTGTCTTTTTTCTAATCAACTTGTCCAAAACTGACTTCGTCCCATGGTTTTACATTCTTATGACATGTCTCTGAAAAATGAATCATCAGCTGACACACCGTATTCTGATAAGAAAACAGGAATAAACTGTTCGTTTTTTGTACAGTTGATTGATTGGTCACAATCCTGCTGTATCTCAGTCAACAAGGTTTCAACGACACTGCGTATTGCAGTGCAATATGACAAAGTTTGAAGAGGAAAGCTAATTGACATCGGTAAACGTGTTGCTGCATGTTTTTTGAATTACCAAAGAAGGCTGCAGTGGTATGAGACGCCAATGATGGGGCTCACACTCAACTATTGTGCTGATATTAACGACCACAATTACATCAGTACATCACTCTGGGATGTGTAGTGAATACCAAGAAACAGCATTACAGGATGGAAATTGTATGTACGGGAATGCGTAAACATGTTACACAACATTTATTTATCTCTTCCTATTGTTGCGCTCAGTTCCCGAGTCATTAAGTTTCAGTGAAAATATCAGGTCCATTCAATAGATGGATGCGGAGTAAAGAGCCTTCTCGTCCACTCACCCTAAACTTTATACAATAAACGCACGTATCAGAAGGGTCGACAGCATACTGGCTTACTGATGGTGAAATTGATAATTTTGAAGTCGCTACATCATGCTATATAATTTTCACTGAAAACTATGGAATCCTGGAAGGGACATTGTCGCCCTCTCAAAAACAAGCAAAATGAGGCAAAATTAACCAAAGCGCGACAACGCGACATTTCGGCCATTTGTCGCATTGTCGCGATGTCGCATGTCGCGCTTTAGTCAATGTTTAGGCTTTTTCACACATGTTAGATAGGGCGACAATGCGACAACGCGACATATTTTGACCTTGAAAATTGTCGCTATTTCGCATTGTCGCCCTTTGGAGGAATAGAAAAATATTGTTCAAGGTCAAAATATGTCGCGTTGTTGCATTGTCGCCCTATCTAAGATGTGTAAAAAAAGCCTAAAACTTGACTAAAACGCGACATGCGACAATGCGACAAATGGCCGAAATTTCGCGTTGTCGCGCTTTGGTTAAATTTTCCTCATTTTGCTTGTTTTTGAGAGGGGCGACAACGTGACAATGTCCCTTCCAGGATTCCTTACAAAACACACTTTGTCGGCAAATACATAGTGAGTGAGCATTGATTTACGCCGCTTTTAGCAATATTCCAGCAACATCACGGCGGGGGAATCGAACCTGGGTCTATGGCAAGAAGAGCGAATGCTTTAACCATTAGGCTACCCCACCCCCCGTACGAAGACATTAATGCTGACCCTTGTATTTGCAGAGGATATTAACATCTTATTGATAAAGCTATAAATTTGATCTCTTATAATTAATCTGAGCTTTCCCATTGTCTGTATGCACTTAAACTGAAATGAGCCATTAGGCAAATATAGAATTGAAATTGAATAAAATTATTTGCTTGGCCGAGATCAGCTTTGTATTTTTGTTACAATGAATTTGATATCTAAATTAGTACATAGGCGTCCCTTTAAGCTTTCTCTTTTAACTCTAAATTGCCATGAATATATTGAATATCTGCCACTTGATTCAGTACATTACTTAACTTCAAACAGATTAACCTAAATGCACCATCATGATTTCCATAATGTGAATAACGGATCAATCTTTATTCCGGTACTCAAAAGGCCTCAGGCGTATAGTACACTATGCACATATGTTTATACACATTCAGGACATTTTATTTATGTCAGGGAAACGAACGCGGCACCTGACCGTCTTACACCGTGCCGTGACTACTGGTGGTCAAACTATTACAGTTTTTCTGTCCAGGATTCTTTTATTTAAACATCCCCAAATGTTCCATGAAGACATCAACCATATTTATAACACAATTGTCACTATAAATATTGGCAGCTCGTAATGTAATCGAATGGTTTTCATCAATATACAATATACCTTTGGTCTCGACTGCGCTGTTTAAAGTAACACTTAATCCATCTGGGATTCGAACCCACACTCGCAGAGTCAGGCATCGAGCAGCACACAAAGTCAGCCATCTAACCCACTCAGCCACTGCGTCTTCCAAAAAATGGAAGTCGGACAACTGGAAGACGAGATAACGGACTGTGTACCCATCTGATAAGTGATTGAGTGAGTGAGTTTAGTTTTACGCCGCTTTTAGCAATATTCCCGCAATATCATGGCGGGGGGACACCAGAAATGGGCTTTACATATTGTACCCATATAGGGAATCGAACCCGGGTCTTCGGCGTGACGAGCCAACGCTTTAACCACTAGGCTACCCCACCACCCCTCTGATAAGTGTAACTTGGCACGGATCCCACGGCCGAAATACACAATGCCATTTAGAAAGGGGTCACTTAAAACACGTTATATTTGGTATTACACTTTCTCAGTAAAGTACCGGACGGGACTTAACCCAACAAAAGTACTGGGATCTACACTTTACTGAGAACGTGTAATCCCAAATATAAACTGACGGCTTAAAGAAACGTTACCACTTTGAAATTAAAATTACCAAAATTTCCAAATTCAGCTGCAATCACCATCACATGAAAACATATCGCCCAAACGCAACAATGAGTTCCCAACATGGAAATAAGGCATGCAATGCATGCCTTTTAACCATTTTGTCCAAATATGCTTTGCATGTTTTTCACGCAAAGCAAAAGAATTAAACGACAAAAGGGTATAAAACCAATTCAAACGGGTTGTCAGACAATCATTCTATTAAAAACACACCAAAAGAATGGCTCGATTAACTTTGCGACAACGAAAACCCGCGATCGGAACGGGAGCGTCCCACGCTAACTTGTAAACATATCGTGTATTCATATAAGAAGTATGCATTGGCGTTGCGTGCATCCAATCTGTACAGGTCATAACTCGGGTCTGTCCTGTCTGATTTCCTGCAATGGAACGCAGCTCAGAAGCCCTCTTGACAGCATCCTCGATAATCTACAGGGTATACGTTACGATCACTCTCCACTATACCCTGGATGCATCCACGGCTTGGCCCGATGATTTTATTACCTTCCTTGGCTGGCTTTTTATCCAATCAAGTGTCTACGCTGGGAAGTTGAGGGAACCAATCACAACTCACTTTCGCTTCTTAAATTATCTAACCGTTTAAACTTAAATACAATTGATGCAGAGGTACTCTGAAGGAGGTAGAAGGAGTTCTTTTATATATTTCTTGAAAGTTTCATATCTGTCAATTTGTGTGTATTATTTCCTCAAAAATCTGGGTGGCACTGCGAACAAACCTTCGCGACTGCGACCGCTATCTTTGTTGACACTGGCAAGCTCGGATGTAACGGCGGCTTAGCTGATTGGCTACTGTGAGAATGCGGAGCCAGCAAAGGGAGGTAATAAAATTATCGGGCCAAGCCGTGGATGCATCCAGGGTATAGTGGAGAGTTATTGTAACGTATACCCTGGAGATGATCGAGGATGTCTTGCCAGATGAACATGACTTCTACTTATGTAGGTTTACGGCGCTTACCATTGCTGATATTTATTCACAGCATGGACATGGATAGTAAAACTGCCATGAAGTTTAATTAGTTTATTTCAGGAAGGCTCCACAAGGCACAGCTGACATTGTTGGCATCGTCAGGTAGAGACTTTGGTTCAAAGCAGTAGACACATTTACCGCCAAAGTCATGTTAATGTAAAACTGTTTTTCATCATTTGCACATCACACAATTTCACAAATAGAAGTGTGAGTGAGTGAGTAAGTATGGTTTGACGCCGCTTTTAGCAATATTCCAGCAATATCCAGCCTGGACACCAGAAATGGGCTTCACACATTGTACCCATGTTGGGAATCGAACCCGGGTCTTCAGCGTGACAAACGGACACTTTATCTTTTAGGCGACCCCACCGCCCCAGAAGTGCGAGGGAATGAGTGTTTTCCTGTTGTTCATCTTCAAAATTGGTCTTGGTAGATTTTTCCAAGGGTCGCCTGTCGTGTGGGAACTGCATTATGTCGTCAATTAGGGCTGCAAAGTATGTTGATTTTATGAAATCTGCATTTGTATATAATCATTGCTTATTGGTCAGTTGAAGTAATGTGGCATCCAATTACTCTGTTAATCCGAAATGCCCATATACGAACGTATGCCCATAATATGTTTCAGAGGACATTGGTAGTTTATAAACATATTAATGAGCAGCTGTATGAAATGTATCCCCAAACTAGCCGAAATCGATAATGAGTGAGTGAGTGAGTGAGTTTAGTTTTACGCCACACTCAGCAATATTCCAACTTTATGGCTGCGGTCTGTAAATAATCGAGTCTAGACCAGACAATCCAGTGATCAACAACATGAGCATACATCTGCGCAATTGGGAACCGATGACATGTGTCAACCAAGTCAACGAGCCTGACCACCCGATCCCGTTAGTCGCCTCTTACGACCAGCATGGGTTACTGAAGATCAATATTCTAACCCGGATCTTCACTGGTATAAATCGATAATGAAAGACACAGCTTACTGGAGTGGAAAATAGATGCTGTGGCAATGGTTGCACTGGCTCTGGACTGATCATGATTTATCTTTCCTACGGGTCTGCATCTTTGGACTCTGGTCCTGGTTGTACCAGCAATCATTCTGAGATGCAATAATCATGTCGAACGTGTCAACGACAAGTCAGAACAGAGGTACCATCAATTGATCACCTCACTACAGTGGTGCATACAGGTTCTATCAAATATGCCGCTGTTCAGCTGTTGCATCTGGTGTCCATCGACACGAAATGAGAGTCATTCATCACGAAGTCTCACAGAATCCAAGTTCCGAATGGCACAGTAAGCAGTCAATGAAATTAATCAGCCTCGAAGCGTTTTAGGCCCAAACAAATTATTCTTCAAACATGCAAAAACAACATCATTAATTATGTGGCAGTCTTGCAAAGACGTACACCAGAATATATCCCCATAAATTTCACAATGTTGATTGATGTTCATATTTTCATTAGACAACGTGTACCATTTCATGGTGCATTTTAAGAAGAGCCGCTCCTTACATTTGTCTCTATTGTCGACCGTTTCCTCTTCACCAATCAGCCGTGAAACTTCATTTCACCGCGATATTCCATCTCCGAAATGTAACCCGAACTTCAAATAACAATGGTTGACGAGTGAACCCCTAGGGTGTTGTTGCTAATTTGTCAAATGACGAAGTTCGACATTCATCCGCTTGGCAGACATTTGAGTCCATTACTGTATTTGTTCGTTTCAGCTGAAGTTCGCAAGACGGTATCTAGTTGTTAAAGTGGGCCAAAGTTAAGCTCCATCAGAAAAAATATTACAAAGATGTTTTAGGTAACGTGAAATCAATACACAAATAACATTGATGTGCCACGTTTGTGAGGCAGTGCCTGGGTAGAAACAGAATTAATAAAGTGTGACTATTGTGTCGTCGCATTCCATAAGCATTGAATAAGTATTAAATTCTATGTACTAGCCTTAACCAAAGTGACGTACTCAACAAAATAGTGAGTGAGTGAGTTAATATTTAACGTCACATCGGCATTCAACAAAATAGATACTATTGATGATGATATGCGCTAGGTAGACACTTGAGTCCATTCCTAAATTTGTTCGCTTCAGCCAAAGTTCACAAGACCGTATGAAGTTGTTAATGTGGGCTAGCAGAAAAATATAATATATATAAGATGCTTTAGGTAACGTGAAATCAATACGCAAATAATGTGCCAAGTAATGTGCCAATGTTTGGGAGGCAATGTCTGAGTGAATATAGAATGATTAAAGTGTGACTAGCGTGTCTTCTCATTCGATAGGTATTAAAAAGTAATAAATTATTATGTTGTAGCGTCAATAAATATGATATCCTGAACAAAAGAGATACTTCTGATGATGACAAACGAATGCCCATATATACTCAGTGCCATTATTGAAGGGTCGTGTAGCAATAAGGTAATATAATGCAAAATAAAGTATGCTGTGACAAGATTATAGAAAGAAGAGATAGTTTATTAACTGAGGAGAGTGTTCGGTGCTAAGCTGTGAGAAAAGGATCAGGACTGTATCTACACGGACATCAAACAAAGGGATTCCCCCAACACGGAAAGTCACAACAATAGAGTCCATGACCAAACAGTACTTTGTGTAGCCGCCTCTCTGGTCCTGGACAGAGTTACATCGTGACCTCATGCTTCTGATCAAGTCATGAAGAATGCCTGTGGAATAGCCTCCTGTTCTTGCACAAGAGCTCTCCGAAGACACTGTAGATCTTGTGGAGCAGGGTGACGTCTGTAAACACGTGTGCCAAGTTCATCCCATGCATGCTCGATTGGATTGAGGTCTAGTGAACATGCGGCCAGTCCATCCGTTCCACACCCTGTTGCTGAAGATAATCAGTGACTATCCAGGCTCTGTGAGGTCTGGCATTATCGTCCTGTAGAAGAGGATCACGACCATAAAATCCATGCATAGCTTGCAAAAAGGGAATAGCAATGGGGGTCAAGATTTCATCTCGATACCGCTGACCAGTCAAATTTCCATCAATAATGTGAAGCTGGGTTCTTCCTGTAGCCATGATACCGGCCCAAACCATGACTGACCCGCCACCAAACCTATTGTGTGTGACAACTGTAACACCAGTGAACCGCTCACCTCTTCTGCGGAATATTCTCTGACGACCATCATTGAAAGACAAATTAAACCGGCTTTCATCTGTAAAGAGCATGGTCGACCATTGACGTTGATTCCAACGATCGTGACGTCTGCTCCAGGCTAAACGTGCATGTCTGTGACGTTGCAGAAGTGTTGGACGGACTGCTGGTCGCCTTGAACGGAGCCCATTGGCACGTAATGGGCATCGAATAGTGTTCCTGCTTATCCTGACACCATGAACATTGTAATGTTCAGTCTGAAGGTCACCGGCGGTCACGAATCGGTTACGTAAAGCGACGTTAACCAAGTGCCTGTCTTGCCTTGCAGTGGTAGCTCTAGGTCGACCTGGTCTTCTCGCATATTCCATCGATCCCGTGGCTTGAAACATTTGCCACAGTCTCCAAATGACACGTTGACTCACATTGAAGTGATTTGCAGCTTGTCGTTGACTGTGACCAGTTTGCATGAGACCAATTGATTGACCCCTCTTCGCTACCGTCAGGAAACGTCTCATTTCGTATCCGAAACCATGATGTCAGGGTAAGACTACAGTTGACATTTAAAGCTTAAATCTGTGCATGGGAAGTCGCACTTTCTCATGCAATACAAGACAAAATGCTGTGTTTCCACGATACAGACATTGACAGTGTTCGCGGAAACAAAGAAATTATCAAAATGATCA
This sequence comes from Haliotis rubra, assembly GCF_003918875.1. Classification (NCBI taxonomy): domain Eukaryota; kingdom Metazoa; phylum Mollusca; class Gastropoda; order Lepetellida; family Haliotidae; genus Haliotis; species Haliotis rubra. The sequence goes on from NW_025765100.1 coordinate 227,875, forward strand.
TGTTTATCTTTAACTTCTCAATCATTGAGACATGTGCGTAACCTAATGTGTTCTATGGTGCCTTATGTCAACAGGGTTTTAACAGTATTGACTTCTCATTACTTATATATTCATAATATAGAATTGATTCCTATCAAAGCAAAAGACACATAACCCTTCAATAATGGCGCTGAGTATATGTGCATATTTTTCAGAAACACATACTTATGACAGAATCAGAATTCTACAATGGACTCAGTTTTATCAGAATTATCAGTTTTCTGTTTTATCTCTTCCCAATGTCCCCGTCCAGTTCCCGAGTTGTTAAGCATTCACTGAAATCATCAGATCGATTCAATACATGGTTACGGAGTGAAAAGCCTTCCCCTCCACTCACCCTAACGCATTTATCAGAAGGGACCCGAGAAGGTCCGGGTTAGAATGAACCTTCAGTAACCCATGCTTGTCGTAAGAGGCGACTAACGGGATCGGGTGGTCAGGCTCGCTGACTTGGTTGACACATGTCATCGTATCCCAATTGCGCAGATCGATGCTCATGGTGTTGATCACCGGATTGTCTGGTCCAGCCTCGATTATTTACAGGCCGCCGCCATATATCTGGAATATTGTTGAGTGCGACGTAAAACTAAACTCACTCACTCCTTTTTACAACCTACAACAGTAAAGCAGGAGCTGTGACTTGTCTAGTCCCTAGACTTGAACCAAAAAGTCTTATACACCTTAACATAAGCAGTTTTAAAGTCGACTTATCGGTTATTGATTAACTAAACAATCATTGTCATTGTTTCAGTTAAGATACAACATAACGTGTTAAAGTGTTGTTCCGGATGTAGAACCATGTCACTCTTTAACAACTGCTCAATCATGCATGTGATTGTTGTCAGTCACCACGGCCATAGGGAATTAATGAGACACACTTGTTCAAGTGAAGTCTAGAATGATATAATAGCATGTATAGCTGGCCTCAGCTGTTCAAGCTTAAGCATTGTTCTGTGGTTTATTTGGATTCTATGTTACTTTTAAATAAGATAACTTTGTTAAAGGGTGGAACATGTTAGTTCACACCGAGAAATCGATTTCTCCTTGTTTAAAGAAAGAACAAGATATAACTCCTTGCAAAATCGGCTCCGTGGTGTAGTGGTAAGAGCGTCCGCCCGTAGAGTGGAAGGTCCCGGGTTCGATCCCCGGCCGCGTCATACCAAAAGACATTAAAATACGGTACTTGTGTGTCCCAGCCTGGCGCTCGCCATTAATGGGTACAAGGACTGGTCGGCTCGGAGTCAGTATAATGTGTTACAGTGGGGATTTTATGCTTCACTGCGGCATGCTATCTCACTGGGCTAGCACTATAAAACCAGCTTAAGTCTCGGCTAGTACAAGCAGCCGCACATACACATACACACGCATGGACGTTATCACATGGGCGAAATATTCTCAAGCACGACGTTAAACCCAATTTTACCTCACCTCACCTTGAGGAAAAGCATTACGTTTAAAATACAATGTATTGAATGTCCTCAGATGCTTTCCAACATTACCTGTATTTGATGTTTTACCAGGTATTTCTTCTTGTTTTCTTTTTTCCCCTGATTCTTCTTTTTTGAATTCAGTAATGAGAGATCATATCGGAAGGACATTTTATCTTTTCGTTTTTCAGTGCAAGTGAAAATTGGCTGCGCCATTAGGTGTTCAATAGTCTGTCTCACAGTATTTCTACCAGGTTTTTCTTGATCAATATTCCTAGACCCTCATTCCTTTCAGAGTGTTTTGAAATAGGTCAACTCTTAAAACCATCGAGAGTTATAAGAAAAAATATAACTTTACACATACGAACCAGAGTGTGTTTTAATTTGTTGTGTCAGTTCTGTTTTACTGTAAATAGTTTACAATGTAGGCAGGTTTGAATGAGAGAGTTTAGTTTTCCGCCACCTTGATATGCCAATATTCCAGCAATATCACGTCGGTGGACACCAGAAATGGGCTTCACACGTTGTACCCATGTGGGGAATCGAACCCGGGTCTTTGCCGAACGCTTTAACCACTAGGCTACCCCACCGCCACTGCAGACAGAAACTGCTATACACCTTACAACGTGGACATTTGATACAGCATTCATCAGAAATACAGGGCATTGTCTCTGTGGAAATATCTGATCTTGCTTGTTTATAACTTTTATCCCAATATTTAATTTATTTAGACATGTCCTAATATGTTATTCTCTTGTTTCAGATGTAGAATTAACCACTGTATGTGATATATTTCACTTCTGTTCAACCATCCAGCCAGACGCAGAAATCGATTTCCTCCTTCAATTTAGTTAAAACATTTAACAAGATGTGCTCAGGGAATACACTGAAGAAAACAAGCGATCTGTATTCAATAAGCCAGATTAAGTCCCTCGGTGGTAGTTTGATAATGTTATTGTTCTAACCTTATTAAGTAGTTGCAACTACGTCGGGGCGTTTTTTGAGCGTAGAAATGTTTTATTATGTACCATGGCGCCGGACATCATTCTTAAGACTAATCTCAGACACGAATGTTAACGACTCTCAGGGTTTGTGGTTATAGAAGACCAACCACCTCTTGTCTCACCATGCTATGTTGAGAAGCATTTATCGAAGTTTCGACAGAGCTTTTCAAAGAGGGCAGCAAGAACTTACTGGGGTAACGTGCAGTGCACAGGACCGTACATATTGTTAGACGTAAGACGTTGGTTGGTTTGTTGGTTAAAGCCGCACTCAGCAATGCTCCAGCTACATTGCCGCAGGCTGTGAATAGCCGTGTGACCAGACAAGCCAGTGATCAACATCACGAGCATCGTCCTACGCACTTGAGACAATATGCCAGCGAATGTGAGTGGAGTCATGCACGACAGCAACGCGGCAAACTGAAAGGTCGGTGGTCTCACATGGTCGACTGTTTATGCGCACAAATGAGTTGTGGGTTACTCGACTCTTACGACAAGCATGGGTTACTGAAAATCAATTCTAATATAATCCGGATCTTCACAGATGTAGGCATTCACTGACGATACGTTTGTCAGTCCCATTAATAATGATATATTCATTGCATAATCTACATTTATCATCTTGAGGCAAATTACATTGACAGTTTCGAGAGGAAAGTCAATGGTCCTGAGTACCAAACAGAAAGCCTTCTTTGTCCCTTTTCAGTTCAGCCGACTTCAGTCGAAGGATGCTTCTGGGTTGTTCATCCCCTAACACATTGTACATGCACTCAGTGGAGTGGTCGTTCTGAAAGAATTCCGTTCATATAGTGACCTGTGATGATTTGTTCTTCCTTAAGTGGCATTTAGAAGCTGGTATGATGAAGTGGAACACTTTTTATGAATAAACAACTTCTTTGTTGCAGTATAGTAGATGCAACGTTTCGGTGTAGATCAAGCAAATGATACACAACATATGCACAATGAGAAATGTATACATGGCGTAAATTGGGGTTTATACTCCAAATAAGCCATTTCCGACCACACCCAAGCCCCCCAAACCATACCGTCTTTGGAACAACATCAGCATCCAAGAAGCCAACCGGTCAGATTACAAGATAAGAAAACTCTTAGAGGCAACCACCATCAAACGACTCAACCCGACAATCAACAGAGATCAACGTTATTACATCCCTACGGCTTACGATCAACAAATCAAGCCTAATCAAGAATTACCCACCCTTTATCTACTGGCTTCAATCATTTCTTATCACAACAAGTCTCATGTCAACACACTGTACATCAGCCTCTTCTGTTGTATAAACTCAAATACCCGCCATGTATATATTTCTCGTTGTGCATAGGACGGTGGGGTAGCCTAGTGGTTAAAGCGTCACGCCGAAGACCCGGGTTCGAATCTCCACATGGGTACATTGTGTGAAGCCCATTTCTGGTGTCCCCCGCCGTGATGTTGCTGGAATATTGCTAAAAGCGGCGTAAAACCTAACTCAGTCAGTCAGTCAGTCGTTGTGCATATGTTGTGTATCATTTGCTTGATAACGGTATTAGGATCTACTCCGAAACGTTGCATCTACTGCTACAAAGAAGTTGTCTATCCACAAAAAGTGTTTCTCTCCTGTGTCCTCTCCTGTGCTGATTTGATATGGTACTTTGCTTGACTGTCAGTCATTTGTGCACCGCCTAGATGTACAGATCCATTAACAAATCAACACCGACAATCAAACATACACCACAACACAAAACGAATATATCAAGACTGTCCCATCACAAACAGTTTGGCTGTAACTTTACTGAGAGCTTTCCACATCGGGATCTTCTTCTTCTTCTTCCACATCGGGATCTTCTTATTCATCTTCTTAATCGTAGTAGTAGTAGTAGTAGTAGTTGGGGTAACACAACAACACCGTCCCACGCCATCAGGGTGCGATTTACCAAATTATCGAGTTTGCCTTTTCCTTCAAGGAGTGATTACGAGGGACAATTTCTAACCTCGTGCTTGAAGACAATATAAACCCACGTACAATGATGGTTTTGTATACGAATATCACTGAATTGAAATCATGGAAACGTGTCATGCTACATGACTCAATTTCGGACGATGACCTGCATGTCAAGATGTCAAAACAAGCCCTGTGTGGAATATTGTAAGGACGCTTCATCATACGCGAGAGCTTTGTTTGATGGGAGAGTGCTTTTGTAATGCCGCAGTAAAAACTCCATGTAATATTCCAGCAATATCACAGCAGAGAACACCAGAGATGGGCTTCTCACATTGTACCCATGTGAGGAATCGAACCCGGGTCCTTGGCATGACTAGTTAGTGCATGTGAGTGAGGTCATTTTAAAAGTCAAATAAACTCCTGCCATCAGCGGACTTTAAAATGACTAGACTATCACAGATGTTAATAATAATGTGTTAATAATCCTTGTACAGTGGGACGGTTCCGACATTTGCCGGTAATTTTCGAATGACGTAATACTGACTTAGAGTTATCTCCCTTATCGCAAACAATTGGCCGCCATCCATTTGTGACCAACTCGTGTTATTCCGGGACAAGCCGAATAGGTTACGGAAAGGGGCGAGTGGTGACGAATGGCCGCCATCAAGACAAATAAAAGAGAGGTAATCCGAAATATATTCTAAAACGAGTGTAGTAGTTGATCACAAATTTCAAACTCGGCATGATTGCTTTGCTGATCCGTGCGTGGACGATGACTGTCCTTTCGTCAGAATGTAAAACGTGGCAAATACGCAATACGAGACTGCTAGAAGGATGGGCGAGAGAACATCGTTTCAAATGGTGTGGAAAATTCATCGAAGATAGTCTCTCATTATAATCCTTGATGATCTTAGACTGAGGAATGACTGAGGTAATTTGCTTTGTGCTCGGGTGATGACGAGACACTGGCTGCCGAATTGCCATGAAAAATTCCTCTTCATCAGGTAGAGGTAGCATTGCATCTGGAAATAGGACATCTAGTGCAGCCAACCTGTCCCCAAATGTTCAGCTGGCTGAATTGTTGTCTGGGGATTCCGTTCTTAAATCCACAGATGTAACATCATGATACTCTGAAGCGTGTGTAAAATGGCCAGTTTAACTGTGAGGAGGGCGGCTGTTATAACAGCAATTTGTGATTTTGGGTTTGCAGCGTCTTGGTCCGTTCAGCCCGTGTGGTGCATGCTGCCCGTGGAGCTTCTCTTCTTATCAGATGCTGACTGCATCCCTTTGGGAAACATGTCCGTGCGGTCCGTTGGTTTTGCAACTGGATGTGAAAATATTATATAATCTCCATTCAAAATCTCCCCAAAGATCATACAATGTTTGACCCCTTATATTGTATATTGACAACCATCACATCATTTTCTTTATCCCATTATATAAATATCTTTAAAAATTTTAATAGTGTTTCAACACGAGTAGACCATAGGCCCTATTGTTTGGTAGCTACTTTGAATGCTCGATCCGGGGTAGAAATGATATTCAGCAACCTGTGTTTGTAGTAAGAGGCAATTATTGATCGGGTGGTAAGGCTCGTTGACTTGATTGATTTATGTCATCTTATCCTAGTTGCGTAGATCGATGGACATGATGTCAGTCACTGGATTGTCTGGTACTGTAAATAATCGAGTCTGGTCCACACAATTCAGTGATCAACAATGTGGACCCGGTAACATGTGTCCACCAAGTCAGCAAGCCTGTCCACTGATCCCGTTAGTCAGCTCTTGCGACAAGCATGGGTTACTGAAGACCAGTTCTAACCAGGATGTATTGATTTTATACAGGAATCATGTCACGCCTGGAGTGACGAAATAAATGTGTTTTAGAAAGTTTACAAACATTATTATTGTCGACTGAGCGACAGCAATCGGTCACGACAAATGCTGAATGGGTATCTAAAAGCATTTCCCGTGGAGCTGAACAAGTTCAGATAGAGACTTTTAGTGTTGTCAACGCATCCGCGTAAATCTTTAGAAACGCTGATGTAAAAAGATTATTAATGCAAACACCCTATATCGAAACCTGTTTGATGTTTTGAAACGTCAGTCAAGCAAGAAATGTTTTTTTCAAAATATCCGTTCCATTCCTATACACTGATTGTTTTACATTTCTTCGCGCAAAACGAAGTAGTGTCGATAAAGGTTCCCTACTTTCAAGTGTACAGTCTTTACCCGAACACTCACGCGTATACACGCTACTTCAGAAACTGCGTTGAATATGACAAGGATGTCCAGAAGTTCCTTATATATCCTGGCACTATGGTGGACGTGTTCGGCGGATTCAACAAGCGTCATTCAGGAGTGTGGTAATTATCACTATACTCATGCGTCTACGCTTGATAACCAGCTCTTCTTCCACAGGCTGTTGTGGGAGAAGAACTCTACGAAGAAACTTGAATGTGCCATATTCTGTTTCCAAGAGAAAACCTGTGTTAGTTTTCAAGTGAACACAGAAGAATCTGTCTGTCGAGGTTACGCCGTCACCTTCAACCCTACCTCTACGAGTGACTCAGCTCCAGGATATGTTCTGTACGAGTCAGAGAAAGGTATTGCTCATTGTTGTATGTTCTCCGCCTAGCGGGTAATAGTTCTAGCAAAATCAGCAGGAGCTTAAATTAAATCCCGTTGGCACCGTCACTGCAGTCTGTGTCAGGGGCGGTGGGGTAGTCTAGTGGTTAAAGCGTTCGCTCGTCACGCTGAAGACCCGGGTTCGATTCCCCACATGGGTACAATGTGTGAAGCCCATTTCTGGTGTCCTCCGTCGTGATATTGCTGGAATATTGCTAAAAGCGGCGTGAAACCATGCTCACCCACTCCCTAACTTGTAGGCTATTTAGAGGGGGTTCTGTTATTTCAGTCAGTAACTGTTTTCTAATTTGTCCTTGGTATTTCTCATACAGTTTTATTCCGGGTCATGTCAGGTCCAGATGGGAACCTCGCACACGTTTCGGAATCCATACTTGCCCACTGGCTTCACTCATTACCAATTCAATTCCTCTATTCTCATTCAGCCAGCATTGGTAGTACAAGAGAAGACAATACATACAATTTATGCATACAAAAACAAGGTGGGGGTTGGTTAGGGTTATATTCGATTAAGTTTCTTGAGTGTTGAGTTGATGATGGATATAAATGTGGAAAGCCTTTTTAAGATTGACAATTTTTTAGACGTAAATAATGATTGAAAAGTATACAAATTTGGAAACGTATAGCATACAAAGGGAAATACAAAGGTCTAAAAATGTAGTGACATTCGTCAGCAGTCGTTGGGCTTAACCATCGAGGCTTTAGACTCGTGTGTACATACTGCTTTACTTAACGAAACTTGCTAGACCTCGTCTTACACTCTGAGCGTGGAAGGGATGAGATAACCCTCCAGCACCTGAACAGATCGTTAATCCGCTGAAAAATAGGTCATAACGTCATTGTCTTTGGTGGAGCCAGCATAAACTTTTTTTGAAATAATAGAGTTTTATGATGGACGTACAGGACGCTGCAGTTATGTTTGGAGGAATGTTTGGAGGAATGCCTTGTGTTAACTTGATCATATACCCGTTTGCCCAGATCAACATTTGGCTTGCCTTTGTTTGTTGTGGCGAGAACTGAATCAGCATATCATCTCAGTGATAAATAGTCATTGAATAATGAACGGAAGTCCGTAGAGTTCCTATTGTTATACTTTTTAGCTTCTTATCATGAATATTTGAAAATGAAAACGACAATTTTACACAAAAGGATTTGAAACATCCTTCACCTATGATAAACGATAAAAAAGCTTATTTGTTGCACCTGGAAAATGAAAGTATTACAGAAATTATAAGTTTGATAATCTTTCAGATTGCATTTATCAGAATCGTAGAGTCAGTAAATGTGTAAGTAAGGCAGTATTTCAACCGGATTTTTCAAGATTGGTTAGCCTATCGCCTCAAAACGACGGATGAGAACCCAAGGATTTTTTCACTTTCAGCGGCAGGATTTATTGGATCTTCATGTCAGAGCAACTCCGAGTGCACCGTGCCAGACTCTGTCTGTGTCAACTCGGAGTGCATGTGTGACCCAGGGCTGTCCTTCTCACCACTGTCAGCGACCTGCAATGCAAGTAGGTACAAGTGTATCTTTCTAATAATGATGACAAGTGACTCAGGTTTAAGTTCTCGTCATATTAGATGGATGTGTTTGTATATTAATGTTTTCGTCACATAACTGACTTATTGACTACAGTTTTTGTTATATGAGTGACTTTTGTCAGTCTTCATTGCTGACTCGTGAAGATCTGTGTTAGAATTGATCCTCAGTAACCAATGCTTGTCGTAAGATGCGACTAACGGGATTGGGTGGTCAGGCTCGCTGACGTGGTTGACACATGTCATTGTATCCCAATGGCATTGATCGATGCTCATGGTGTTGATCACTGGATTGTGTGGCCAAGACTCTATTACTTACAGACCTTAGCCATATGGCTGGAATATTGCTGAGTGCTGCGTAAAACACAACTCACTCACTCTTCAGTGCTGACCAGCATTTTAAACATCTCCCAGATGCCTCCTTATTCATGAAGTGAAATATATTATTACAGCTTGCACCTCGTATGGTCATTACTATACTACAATACATGGGTACTACATCGGTAGTAACAATATGGCTTCTTACACCGGGGTGTCTGAACAACAGTGCAGAGAGCGCTGCACAAACAGGACCAGCTTCGTCTGTCGATCAGCTGATTGGGTAAGGGCAATCAGGAATTGTCATCTCACTTCGGCAACTCTGAAGACCATCGATGCAAACGACTACCATAAAGGATTGGATAAGGAATACGTCACGCATTTTTCTAGAGAATGTGAGATATAACCTTGTTGCCATAAGCCTTGCAACCATAATCTGTACATCACTTACAGGACAACGGTAGTTGAACGTCCATAGAATTGTCACTCCTAATTGTAATATAGCCTTGCAACCATACTCTGTACATCACTTGCATGTTAACGGTGGTTGAATCTCCATCGAAATGTCACTCCTAATTGTAATAAAGCTTTTCGGCCATATAGCTCATCTTTACTTTGTAGTCAATATTCGTATACCATTATATATATATTCAACTTTGGTAAATCTGTACTTGGCAAACGAAACCGTGACAATTCGAGCTGGAATTGGTCTCCAGCAACAAGTACTTGTTGTAAGAGGAGTAGTATACACAATGGTCGAACGGGACCAGAAAAATTAAGCCTTGGATAAGTCCCTGATCCCGTTCCACCAGTGTGTATACTTCTACTGAGGTGCAAGCAAAATTTGATGAAAATCGGTCGAATAGTTTCTGAAATATTGACTTTTAAGTGAGCATGGGGTCGGTTGGGAAAAAGGCAAAATGTCCAACGTTTTGTCGTAATGAAGCCTTAATTAATCTAATGAAGTCATCGAAAGTGTTCCCAGTGCTATAGCGTAACCATCTAACGAGATGCATGCAAAATTTCACGAAAATCGGTCGAATAGTTAAGGAAATATTGACTTTTTAGTGAGCATGGGGTCGGTCTGGCGAAAGGCTTATAATCCAACGTATTGTCGTACTTGCTATATATTATCGAAGCGAGAAGTGTTTTTAGCTGAATGAAACGCAGGTCTCGGAAGTCATCACCTCGCTACCGTCTCGGCGGCTGCTTTGAGCCAGCGCTGTGGCCGAGATAAGTGTGTGTATCTCTCAGCTCGGCTATGATGATGGTGCACGGCCGGCTGACTAGCGAGGCTACAGATGTCTGAAAGTGAATGAAACGCATCTCTCGGCAGTTTCCTTCCCTGGTCGTCGTCTCGGTACCACCGAGCGAGCGGTGTGGGTGAGTCGCAGTGTGTGTGGCTCCTCTTGGATTGTACAGCCGACTGGCCAGTTCCCCCGGGTCGACTCGCTGCAGTCTCGGTAGCATTGAGCAAGTGCTGTGGGCGAGTCGCAGTGTGTGTGTCTCGGCTCGGCTATGAAGCACGGCCGGCTGACTAGCGAGGCGACAGCTGTGTGAAGCTGAATGAAAACGCAGGTCTCGGCATTCCTCCTGGGAGTCGCCTCGGTATGGCTGGCTACGTTATGTTGATGTCCGCGAAACAGTTTATTGTGAATCTCCTTCTATGATTTGTTTGGTTTTCATAATGAAGGCTTGTCGGGTCAGTTGCTTCCCTTGTTCTATGATAATTTTATTCTCGTCTTTGCAAATGACGGCGTTTTTACGAGACTTCGTCCGAATCTCTTGTTTCATTCATTTTGCGATTTCTGATAGCACCAAACGAAACTCTTCTTTTAGAGTTGGTGAGCTCGGTGTAAATATGATCGTCTATCGTGTTTAACTTCGCTTCGGATAGAATTCTAAATTCGTCATGTTTTAATACTTTACGTTGCAGTCTGCGAGACACGTACTTAAGGGTTAATCCCATCAATCCTTCCACTCCGGCTGTTAACGAAACTCGCTGGGAGACAATAAGCCAGCTAACGTCGATAAACTCGTGACGATCTTGATGAACAAAACGAAATATATCGTTCACTATCGCAACCTGCAGCTGTACACGTCGCTGGGAATGATACTCACGAAAATACACAGGGCGCTCGAGTTCGATCAAAGTCCTTGGATGGAACCTTACATTCGGTTGAACACGAATCTGCGAAAACAAGCAACGAGCGACTTCGAAAAAAACTTGTACAAGCTCATGAACAACTCGGTGTTCGGCAAGACGATGGAAATTTGAGAAAATGCGTTAACGTGAAATTAGTCAGATCCAGTGAGGGAGAAAAACTCAGGATCGCCAGCCCGGTGTTCAACCGAAGCAAAATATTCGAAGACGACTTGGCAGCGCTACACATGAACAAAAGTCACATCAAATTCAACCGGTCCGTTTACGTGAGGATGAGCATCCTAGACTTATCCAAACACTTGATGTACGATTTCTACTACAATGAGCTGAAGAAGCAGTACGACGACAGGTGCGAAGTGCTGTACACGGACACAGATTCCCTGCTCATGGAAATTCGCACCGTGTACGTATAGTAATAGTAGTAGTAGTAGTAGTAGTAGTAGTAGTAGTAGTAGGTAACTCAACAACAACGTCCTGTGCCATCAGGGTACGATTTCAGAAACTAACGAGTTTGCCTTTTCCTTCACATAGTGCTTACTGGGGACAATTTCTAACCTCGTTGCCATTAGGGTACTGCAGAGTGTTTGAAGACAACATTAACCCCCAAACAACGATGGTTTTACATACGACAAAAAAAGTGGTAATGCTAGTTTAAGTTGAGGTATGCTGAGATGTTCAACATTACATTCCTGTCACAATATACAATATATACTCATGGAAACGAATAAGAGAACACATGAAAGTACAAGTGTTCCTTTATTTATTTCCAGAATTTCACTCACAGTGCAATACAAAGCATGCGAAGAATATAGGTACACTTGTACTTTCAGGTGTTCCCTTATTCGTTTGCACGAGTATGTATATTGCAATGATAAAGCTGAGGGTGAGGACTTACTCCTAAACTCTTGTGCCAAAAGCAAGTCAGAGTGGCCACTTCCTTTTGCCCAGCACAGTGTTATGATTTTTATACTGCAACACACTAAGAAATATAAAACTGTAATTTATGCTTGTAATATATTGTAAATGCTATTCATCCATAAACTGAGGCTTAAAGATGACGAACATATATGTCCTTCTGGCATCCACAGACAGACACTGATTTTGACCATGAAGATGTTACATTCATGAAACAGTGTGAGCTAAACGAATTGTCCTATGATATTTCTATGATATTTCTTATAAGCATCTATTCCGATGTTTCCTGAACAACCTGAATTATCGCTTGTACTAGCAATATACTTACCTCGTAATGATGATATGATGTTCATCCACAATCGAGGACTTTCAAGTATAGATATTTTCTGCAAAACAAGATGTCATTTCCACATTCTCACTATCATATGGACATCGATCACCATATCCAAATATCTATGAAATGGTGTTTGAACAAAATCAGTAGAAGACATATGTAACTCTCTTCTGTGCACTTACCGAATGATGCAGCCTAAAATGCTGTGTCAGCTAAACATAATGTCCCATAAATTTGTCTGTCGCGAAAGTTGCCCAATTAAAGGTCACATAAACCCTAGGGGGTAAAAATACATAAATCACTAACTGGCATCGTTATAAATGAAACCCCGTCATTAAAACTACTCATTTCGACCTTTAATTGACTTAAATCGACCTTTTTGACAACAGTGCACAATTCTCACCCGCGAACGAAATTTCAACCAATCAGAGCGGCGCGACTCTGTGACGTCATATGAGGAATAGCTTTGAGGGCCGATGCAGAATTCATCTACATTTTAGGGGTAAAATTATCTTGTTTACAGGCTTGTATAAACCTGAAATCGTGACAATTGTTGTGGAAAATGAAAGCTATATGTTCTCACAATCTACTGTCATTTAATTTTGTCTCCTGCTTTGCCTAGTTTCCGAGTTACAACTTGTTTTCATAGATGCTTTTGTCACAATTGATTGGTGTCGTTAGGCCCTATTTGTATAATGACTGATCCAAATTGATCCCATTTCTGTGTTTTTTTTACCTCGATATTTAATCATGTCATGTAAAAATCTGTTTGTATTCTCAAAACAGTGTCGGCCCATAAGTTTTCACATGCAATACAGCAATTAATACTCCATTGTTGTAACCCGTGTTAGGTGGTATAAACCTACACATGTTATTTGTCATCATTCACTTGATGGTCAGTTAATGAATTTATAACAGGTATAATTAGTGGTAACACACTTAGATTACCCGACAAAGGTTCCCATTTGGCATTTCTTGTGTCTGGAGTAAATATTCAATATTATAAACATCGATCAAAGGATTAACCGATAACACGCTGATTGATTAATTACTTTTATCTTACACAGCGGATTTGTCAAAAGGTAGTGTTTATGTATGTAGATTTACTAATCTATACTGAATACACTCTGCCGTGTCGGTGTCTGCGTAAAAACAACGTCCTTCATTCAAAGGATTAACCGGCAATACATTGATTGATTGCCCATTATTGGCTGACTAAATTACTGTTTTTAATGAAAGGCGGACATTATGCAATTAGTTGCCAGGTGTGCTATCTTGGGTGACCAATGAGACTATACACCAATACCTGAAAAGATTTATCACTTTTTCGTATATTAAACTGTTAAAAGACACATCATTTGGAACAGTTTTGTGGATATTGATGGATACATTCCTCAAACAAGGTAATGGCCTGATATTGTTCCTATAACTTTAATCTGTTTTAATTTTAATATTTGCATTTTGTTTTTTATTCATTTGTCGTAGCATTCAACAGAATCATTGTTTTCGCCGTGAAGTGTAATGAGACAGAATGTGTGTGCGAATTATGATTCACATTGGCAAACTATAAAATGTCTAGATATTACAGTTCTGTTATAAATTCACTATAAGTATCAGCAGATCGTCTGCTTTTTATTTACTTCAAAATGCATAAAAGTATGATAATAAACTAATTAGGATTATAAGACCAAATATAAAGACGCACATTGACTAGTATCTACATACTGGTGAGTGGACATTAACCATGTGAATGTAGCAAGAAATTTATCGCGCAGTATTGTGACTTCGACCCCCACCTCGCTTCCGTGGAAGAAATCGTTATGTTATAAGTTGTGTCATGCAAAATCCTTTTGGTTATGATTCCAATACATATTTAACTACGAGTAGAAAGTAGTTTTGATTTTCTAACTTGATGAAAACAAACTATAATCTCATTAATTCTAACAGACTTTACGATTTTCAAAAATGGCGGCGCCCTGTCGGGAACATCCGCCAGTCTGTGGATAAATGCTATTTAGGTTTGTTTTCACCGAGTTACAAAATCAAAACTACTTTCTACTGGTAGTAAAATATGTATTTTATTGATGGCCAATAGGATTTTGCATGACATAGCGTATAACATAACAATTTCTCTCCTGGCAGCGAGGTGGGTGTCAATATAATACTACTTACAATATTATTGTTACTTCGACCACAACCTCACTTCCGAGGAAGAAATCGTTATGTTACAAGTTGTGTTATGGAAAATCTTTATGGTCATCAATCATATACATATTTTACTATAACTAGTAAGTTTTGATTCTTTAACTTCCGTGAAGCGATCTGAACACAAGTAAGATATCGTTTCAGGCTTCCACAACGCTTGCTTCGCACTCAAAAACATAACCCATTTACCACGAACTGCGGGGTCCTGTGGAAATCTGTGCATGGTGACACCATCACTCGACCCCTAGGAGCAATTGACGACAAAGCAACGATTCGGCATGTCGTCGTTCATGTCGAGAAATCATCAAAATGATGAGCGTGCTACACACTTTCTATACAACTAACTGAAAATCGTTCCTCATATGACGTCACTGCAGTGCTCTGGCGACAGAGTTACGTAACCTGTCTGTGGTTTCGTTGGCGGGCGAGAGGGAAGCAGGCGACTTTTTGGCCACTTTTAATCGCTCGGTATTAATTAACCACAAGTTTTTAAAGAATAAATTTGGTGTTCCGCATAAGACTAACCACAAATCTTTCATATGTAATGGTTAAAAGAGTAACAAAAAACAAAGTTTAGTGGTTCTTTAAGGAACGAGTCAGATTTACGTGTGAAATACTCCTTGAACGTCACTTCAGCTGTACTACAACCTGAAAGATATTCGTGATGCTGACATTGCAGTTTGATGAAACTCTCAGAAAGCCTATGGTGCTGGTAAAAGAATGATTATAATAAGTTTGCAATTTGTTGCTGTTTAACGCCGCACTCAGCAATATTCCAGCTATATGGCTGTGGCATGTAAATAATCAAGTCAGGACCACACAATCCAGTGACCAACAGCATGAGCACCGCTCTACGGAATTAGGATACGATGACATGTGTCAACCAAGTCAGCAAGTCTGACCACCCGATCCCGTTTGATGTTGCTTGTGACAAGCATGGGTTGCCAAAGATAAATTCTAACCCGGATCTTCACGAGTCCTTACTGCAAGTATGCGTTGCTGGAGATCAATGCTAACCCGGACCTCACGGGTACACCCCTTACGACAAGCATCGGTTATGAAGATCAATCCTAACTTGGATTTTTAAGGGGAGATAAGCATGGGTGCTGAAGATCAATTCTAGCCCGGATCTCCACGGGAGTCAAGCAAGGGTTGCTGAAGATCAATTCTAACCCGGATCTCCACGGGAGTCAAGCATGGGTTACTGAAGATCAATTCTAGCCCGGATTTTCACAGGGAGATAAGCATGGGTTGCTGAAGATCAATTCTAACCCGGATCTTCACGGGAGTCAAGCATGGGTTGCTGAAGATCAATTCTAACCCGGATCTTCACGGGAGTCAAGCATGGGTTGCTGAAGATCAATTCTAACCCGGATCTTCACGGGTTGGTCATCGGGATTCAAACACACGATCAGAATGTCACAGTAGACCTCAGGCAGACATCTCTCCACAGGGTGTTGAGGCGGCTAGGATGACATGGCCAAGCGTGTTGTAAAGAAATGGCGAAGATATCTATCTGGTGAGAAAATCTCTGTAACCAGTTTCAAATGTTTCCGACAGATAAGTGACGTGAAAGGACTGGCTGATCAAAGCTGATTTAAGATCAATCATGATCGACAAGATTATTAGATTGACTGGAATCAGGGCCCCGTTTCACAAAGCTCTCGCAGCGCTACGACTATCGTAGGTCAATGTTACAGTAGAGGAGGTACGAATGCTACGAGAAAAGTTACTCGATCTTAGGCTTACGAGAGCTTTGTGAAACAGGGCCCTGTACAACTATAGAAGCAGTATTGGATATCCAATAGGGAGGGAATATTGTTTGACACCCCAATTCGCCATTTATGTAAATCGTCACAGCAGCCTGTTATAAATCGATTCTGGACTGGGTGAGGTGAGGTGAAATTGGGGTTAACGTCGTGCTTGAGAATATTTCGCTCATATGACGACGTGCATGCGTGTGTATGTGTATGTGCGGCTGCTTGTACTAGCCCAGACTTAAGCTGGTCTTATAGTGCTAGCCCACTGAGATACCATGCCGCAGTGAAGCATGAATACCCCACTCAGACACATTATACTGACTCCGAGCCGACCAGTCCTTGTTGTACCCGTTAATGCCGAGCGCCAGGCAGGGACTAACAAGTACCATATTTTAACGTTTTTTGGTATGACGCGGTCGGGGATCGAGCCCGCGACCTTCCGCTCTCAGGGCGGACGCTCTAACCACTACACCACGGAGGCGGTTTCTGGACTGGGCAAACAGTTGATTAATAGTATGAAAAACGACGTATGAATAAATTGCGAGGCTCGATCATCTACCCTAGTTCAGTCACTGTATATCTTTCCAACACCGAAGACGTGAAAAAGCATCAAGAAGCAGTTGAATACATTTTGATCGTTTGATGGAGACTATTCCTCATATCACTGAAACAAAATCCTCGAGGGCGGTGGGGTAGCCTAGTAGTAAAAGCGTTCGCTCGTCACGTCGAAGACCCAGGTTTGATTCCCATACATGGATACAATGTGTGAAGCCCGTTTCTGGTGTCCCCCGCCGTGATATTGTTGGAATATTGCTAGAAACGACGTAAAACTAAAATCTCACTTACTCAAAAACCCCTCAAAGTCATCGATACGTGTCATGCTGCATGACACAATTTCGGAAGATGACCTGTCAAGGCGTCAGACAAGTACAACACTGCAAGACACATTGTGGGGAATATTGTATGGACGCTTCAAATAATTGATCCTCATGCGCGAGGGTTGTACTTGACGGGTGAGTGTTTTTTGCCGCATTAAAAACTCCATTTAATATTCCAGCAATATCACAGATAGAGGATACCAGAGATATCTAAATGGTCTGGATACTTCAGTGAGGATAATCCCTCATTCAAATCCTTCATGATTTGGTTGTTGATGCTTCTACTGACATCATCATGACAATTTATTTGGGCTGAAGCGGAGAAAACCGACATCAATTCAGAGTTTTCTAAACTGGCATCCACATCCACATTTGGAGTTGTAATGATAGTGCCTAGCCACGGAGCATGTATGCATGCAGGCGAAGTCTCTCCTTGTTAACTTTGAGGATTCAAGATTGGCCGTTGTTAACTTTGAGGATTCAAGATTGGCCGTTATGAACTTCCAGCTTTCTGCAAATGGTGATAAACGGCCCCCACTGGACCCTGAAAGACCGTGTAGGAAATACGAGTACCCGTCATTGTGTGTACTCATGGGTGCGGCCCGTGCTAGTAATGTCTTGTATGTCTCAAGATCAAGATGGTTTATTGTACATAAGGCCTCTGGCCCGTATACATAGTATTGTAATGACAGGCAGGGTATGGACATTGCAAACAGTGGAAAGCATCATAACATGGTTGTCTGAATTAAGTCATGTTATTTGGACATCGGGTAGTCGTACTTCTTGATATGGCGCCCTTACCCGTACCCATTGGAATGAGTTTCTGCTGTCCTGTAAGAGATTCCCCTCCTCAGATCTTCTATTGGCCCTGCGTGGAACACACGATAGGGATTACTTGCGTTGTGATGAGGACGACGATGGGAGAGCCCTGTGGACCTTTCTGAATCTTCCTCTGAATTCAAAAAGTTCCATTTCCTCTTCACATTTCCAATTGAAGAACTATTCAGCCGGCACCTTCGAAAGGAGCATATCCGTGGATGCATGGCACAAACATGCATGGTACACATTACTGAGGTGAGTTGAGGTAAAATTGGGTTTTACGTCGTGCTAGAGAATATTTCGCTCATATGGCGACGTGCATGCGTGTGTATGTGTATGTGCGGCTGCTTGTACTAGCCCAGACTTAAGCTGGTTTTATAGTGCTAGCTCACTGCGATACCATGTCGCAGTGAAGCATGAATACCCCACTGAGACACATTATACTGACTCCGAGGCGACCAGTCCTTGTTGTACCCATTAATGCCGAGCGCCAGACAGGGACCAACAAGTATACACATTACTGTATCACGCCAGTCGTAAAATAGCTAATACAGTCATGGCTATACATATACATATACATGCTACGTATACATGATACAAAGTACAGTATCATGGTGGTATAAAATACTTTACTGTACAAATAAACTCATACCAGTATGCTAATGTACTCGCACACAATACATCATTTATTTGTCTAAAATACTAAGTATGCATATATTTAAAGACAAACACCTACAGTGTAACATACACTAAATATTATATAACACTATTCCTTAAAACATGTAATCTATAACACTAAATCCTAATAGCCCTGCAGTACATATACTACTAAAACATCTCACTGAACTTACTCCATAATGTGCTGGTGTTGTGCTGTGGTCGCCAAGGAGAAAGATGTGGACTGCCACCAGTGAAAGGTAGTAGAATGCTGACAAGAAGGTCGGTGATAGCTGAAATCTATGAAACAATAGGCACCTTTAAAACAGGCCAGTGCAGAGATTGAACAATTCGTCACCACTCGCCCCTTTCCGTAACCTCCAAGAAGATTTGTCCCCCTATCGATGCTTGTTATGTGCGAAAATACAACAAACCAATCACAACGCGCGTAATGGTTTTGGTGATTTCATAAAAAATATTCCAGCCTTGTTAAATCGTTTATGGCATTATGTTATTGTTAAAGATATTATGAAATAATAATGTAGCTAAGAGAATTGTGTTATCTATTGTGATTTTTGATAATCATGCTAATGACGGTGAGACATTCAAATACACGAACGTGCGTTTGGTGACATAACGGATCTCACTGGTCCAACTGAGTGTATTTCTGACGACCTTGCAGGCCTGTTGTGGTGATTGTACGTGCGCTTCCAACAGTTTTAGGGAATGTAATTATACATCCCTATGAGTTTCAAAACAATAACATTATATCTGTTTGTAACTAATCAACTTTAATCTTTAACATTGGGCATATATTTCATATCTCTGGGAATAGTTTAGTCTCACTCTTTTACGGTCATTCATATATTTTCAGCGAATTCATGTAAAATTCCACTTGGGGTATGACAGCAAGGTTACACTTATGTCCGGTTTGAGAAATATACTCATGCCAATAATGGTTGTCACCCCCTTCAATTTTTTTAATTGGAGAGGGGGTCTGGGGTGGGGGTGTGAGGTGTGCGTGGGGTTAGGGTGGGGAGGGGGTGACAAACCATTATTGGCATGAGTATATTTTAAAGTGATATTTTATTTTCTGCTTTGGGATTAAATGCCAACGATTTTTTTTATAAATTTTATTTGCATATTCAATGAAACACATCCCATTTGTGACTGTTAAACCCTTTTCAGAAATATATTTGGAAATATAAGGTGAACATCTGGTAATAACATCTGGTTACGTCAGAATATGTCTTTAACAAATATGTTTTTCTCCTTCTTTTAGTTGTATCAAGGAGGTTTAATACTTTAAAATAAATAAGCAAAAACAGAAACAGCAATACAATGATTGAGTACTTCGGTGATATTAAGTACCCTTGGAATCAAACAGGAATAGAGTTATCGTTCCTGTTTGAAGTAGTTCTGATGTTCCTACGCCAATATGAAATCCTTCCAGAGGGGCACGAGTCGCTATTCGGCTTGTCCCGGAACAACAAGAGTTGGTCAAGAATGAGATTGAACCTGACCTTGAACAACAGACCCCAAGCTGACTGCCTCAACAAGCTTACCAGTGAGTTAGTGAAACAGTGTAAGTATTAGTGTCAACACAGGCCAGTTTGGTAATAATAGAGTTTTATACCTAAGTTTAAAACAATGAAGTTTAACACATTAAAATGGCACACCTTTATTAAGCTGTATTGTCTAGTCAAAGTCACTTGTTCTTCCTGGATTGGAATATGTTCAGATATTTTAACTGTAAAGCTTTGAAATGAAGGCGACTTCACTGGCAAATCTCTGTTATCTTCTTTCCCTGGTCTGGATACTTCAGTGAAAATAGTTCCCCATTCAAATCCTTGATGACCTTAGACTGAAGGATGACTCTGCGCTGTGTTCGGGGGTTGAGGACACTCTGGCTGTTGGATTACCATCGAAATGTCCTCTTTTCTGTATTTACTATTTTTTCACTTATTTACAGGTACAGTACATGTAGTCAATGTGTGCCGTTGATAGGTACCATTGTGCTGATATACAAGTATACAAAACAATCAATGATATTTCTATAGAAAAAAAGTCTGTAAATGTCATCATAGAGCATCATAACTTCAATAGTGTGTGTGTGTGTACATATGCATGCACGTATGTACATATGTATGTATGTATGTATGTACGTACGTACATACGTACGTGTGTGTGTGTGTGTGTGTGTGTGTGTGTGTGTGTGTGTGTGTGTGTTCGCATTGTAAATATATGAAATAACGATAACATAGACAAAATTATTCATCCGAAAATTTCTATCGAAATTTCCTGCTGAATTTCCATCAATATGTCCTCTTGATCAGGTAAAGGTAGCATTGCATCTGGAAATAGGGCATTTAGTGCAGCCAACCTGTCCGCAAATGTATGTCTGCCTGAATTGTTGTCTGAGGATTCCGTTCTTAAAGCCATAGATGTAAAATCAGGATCCTCTACAGCGCCTGTCAAATGGGCTGTACAATAGCCGTATTATAACCATATTTTGTGATTTAGGGCTGAAGTGTCTTGGCCCCTACAGATCGTGCGGTACATGCTGCCCGTGGAGCTTCTCACTTACTCAGATCCTGACTGCATCATTTGAGAAACGTGTCCGTGCGGTCCGTTGGTTTTGCAACTGGAAATGAAAAAATATATATAATCCCCATACAAAATGTTTGTCCCCTTACACTTTATATTGACAACCTTCACAACATTTCCTTTATCCCATATAAGAGAACTATCTGTCAAAATCTTAATAATGTTTCAACACGAGTAGACCATGGGTCCTATTGTTTGGTAGCTACTTTGAATGCTCGACTCGGGTTAAAAATGATATTCAGCAACCTGTGTTTGTAGTAAGAGGCAATTATTGGTCGGGTGGTAGGGATCGTTGACTTGGTTGATCTATGTCATCGTATCCTAGTTGTTTAGATCGATGGTCATGATGCCAGCCACTGGATTGTCTGGTAGTGAAAATATTCGAGTCTGGTCCAGACAGGTTTGGACACGATGATATGTGTCAACCAAGTCAGCGAGCCTGACTACAGATCCCGTTAGTCGCCTCCTGCAAGAAGCATGTAAGACCAGTTCTAACCCGGATGTATTAATGTTGTACAGGAATCATATCTGGCCTGGAGTGACGAAATAAATACGTTTTAGAAAGTTTACAAACATTATTATTGCCTATTGAGCGACGACTATCGATCATGGCAAACACTCAATGGATATCTAAGAGAATATCCCGTGGAGTTGATAAAGTTCAGATAAAGACTTTTACTGTTGTCGTCAACACATCTTCGTGAATCTAAACGCTAAACAGATTACTAATGCAAACACCCCACATCGAAATCTGTTTGATGTTTTACAACGTCAGTCACGCAAGAAATGTTTTCCACACCACACCACCCCTGTACACTTTTCTGGTTACTGGTTGTTTCGAGCAAAACAAAATAGTGCTGGCTTAGGTTTTCTAGTGCACAGTCTTCGTCAGGACGCTCACGCGTATACACGCCACTGCAGAAACTGCGTTGAATATGACAAGGATGTCCAGAAGTTCCTTATATATCCTGGCACTATGGTGGACGTGTTCGGTGGATTCAACAAGCGTCATTCAGGAGTGTAGTAATTATCACTATACTCAGGCGTCCACGCTTGATAATCAGCTCTTCTTCCACAGGCTGTTGTGGGAGAAGAACTCTACGAAGAAACTTGAATGTGCCACCTTCTGTTTCCAAGAGAAAACCTGTGTTAGTTTTCAAGTGAACACAGAAGAATCTGTCTGTCGAGGGTACGCCGTCACCTTCAACCCCACCTCTACGAGTGACTCAGCTCCAGGATATGTTCTGTACGAGTCAAAGAAAGGTAATTGTTCATTGTTGTATTTTCTCCGCTTCGTGGGTAATAGTTCAAGCAAAATTAGCAGGAACTTAAATTGGGGATTTCAGGAAACACTAAACTAAACCCATTTGCACCGTCACTGCAGCCTCGCACTTCATGAATATTATGCTTATGTTTGAAACACTTGTAGGCTTATTAGAGAGGGGGTTCTTAGATCTTATGTTGAACACAGCATCGATGGCATAAACTGTTGTATACATACTGCTATGTAGGAAATTAAAACAAACACATTTACCTAATCAAAATTGGTAGACCTCGTATTACTCTGTGAGTGGGGAGGGGATCAAATAACCCTCCGTCACCTAACAGGTCGTTAATCCGCTGAAAATAGATCATGACTTCGCTGTCTTTGGCGGAGCCTGCACGATCTGGTGTCCACTACCCTGATGTTGTGGGAATATTAAATCAGGGTAAAAATACAGTCACCCTCACTTTTTACAATGAATTTGATGCTGTAACAATAGTCAGAAAACATGATTTTGAAGTCTTCCAATTTTGTTGAAAGTATATGATATTGCGTTTGTCTAAACCCGGTCTTGTTCCATAATAGCTGAAATAGTGCCGATACGATGGTGTATTTCACTCACGAACTCGCTTTTACTGTTGTTGGTAGTGTACATTTTCAGTCGGCCTTCAATTAGTTTTTTGATGGATGTACAGGACATTCCCAAACATGACGCTGCAGCTACCACAATAATGCCTTTTCGGAATGCCGTGTTTTAACTTGATCATAAGTTCGCGTTTGCTCAGGTCAACATTTCTACTAATCAAACTAGTCATTTAAACAGCGCGTGTTTCCAGTCCGTGAAAGTCTGGTCCGCCTCCGTTGTGTAGTGGTTAGAGCGTCCGCCCGGAGAGCGGAAGGTCGCGGGTTCGATCCCCGACAGCGTCATGCCAAAAGACGTTAAAATATGGTACTTGTTGGTCCCTGCCTGGCGCTCGGCATTAATGGGTACAACAAGGACTGGTCGGCTCGGAGTCAGTAGAATGTGTCTGAGTGGGGTATTTATGCTTCACTACGGCATGGTATCTCAGTGGGCTAGCACTATAAAACCAGCTTCAGTCTGGGCTAGTACAAGCAGCCTCACACACACACACACGCATGCACGTCGTCATATGAGCGAAATATTCACAAGCACGACGTTAAACCCAATTTCACCTCACCTCACCGTGAAAGTCTGCCCAGGGACGCTAAGATGAACCCTGACTCAAGTGTTTCAGTTGTATTGTCATTTCGAAGTAGTGAGTTTTCAATCTAGTCGCTGAGTGTCTGAATGTTCGTGAGGCTGTCTGGGGTTGAATTTCACTGAACTGGACCCGCACTGGAAACTGGAACTGGTGCGTGTTTTTGGAACACACAGATCCTTGGAACCTGAATGTAAAGATCACGATGGAATATTCTTACATACCTGTGGGTGAGAAACCCATGTGAGACATATATGTGCAGCATGATATTTACTGAAATATCATGAGGTTTTAAATGATTGATTGTTTGTTCGCCTAACGAACAGCCAGCAAGCAGCAATATTCCAGCTGATATAATAAATAATTTAATTGAATCTCGAGTAGACAATCCAGTAATCAACATCATGATCTTCGATCTACGCAATTTGGATACGGTGACGTGTCAACCAAGTCAGCTAGTCTGATCGTGTGGCACCCGATCCCGTTAGTCGCCTCATACGACAAGCATGGGTTGCTGAAGATCAATTCTAACTCAAATAATCTGAATAGGTGGTGAAATCTGAACCAATATATCATCTCAATGATGAATGGTTATTGAATAATGACCGCAAATAAACCAAAATAAAACCTACAAAATGAAAACATGACAGAAATTATAAGTTTGATTAACCTTAATCTGCTAGCAGATTGTATTTTTCAGATTTGTGAGTCCGTAAGTATTTAAGTAAGTCAGTTTTTCAACCATAGTTGACTTTAGGATTTTTCAAGATTGGTTAGCTTATTGCCTCAAAATGACGGATTAGAACTCTAAACCATCTCTTCTCTTTCAGCGGTAGGATTTATTGGATCTTCATGTCAGAACAACTCGGAGTGCACCGTGCCAGACTCTGTCTGTGTCAACTCGGAGTGCATGTGTGACCCAGGGCTGTCCTTCTCACCACTGTCAGCGACCTGCAATGCCAGTAGGTACAATTTTATCTTTCTAATAATGATGCTCTCAAGTAACTATGAAAAAAGTGCCAGGTGTAAGTTTTCAGCATATAAGATGGATGTATTACTATGAATTATTACTTTTGTCACAAAGTTGACGTGTTGATTAAAGCTTTTGTTATATGACTGCCTTTTGTCAGTCTTCATTGCTGACAATTATATGCAGCATTTTAACATCTTCATGATGCCTCCTTATTTATGAGGTGAAATATCTCATTACAGCTTGCACCTCGTACGGTCCTCATTACACTGCAGTACACGGCTACCACATCGGTCACAACAACATGGCTACTTTCAGGGAGGTCACTAGACAGCAGTGCAGAGAACACTGCTCAAGCACGACCAACTTTGTCTGTCGGTCAGCTGATTGGGCAAACGGGAGGTGTGACCTCACTTCGGCAACTCTGAAGACTGTCCATGCAAATAACTACTTTAAAGGACAGGATAAGGAACTCAAAACGCATTTTGTTAGAGAATGTGAAATATAACCTTGTTGCCAATCTTCCGTGTTCTCTTTGAATTACTAGTATACCAAACCTGGCTCACCTGAACGAATAGCACATGCTTTTTCCCCCCCCCTTGATGATTTTAGGTTTTTGTTTTTTGTTTGTTTGTATTTTTGTTTGTTTGTTTTGTTTTGTTTTGTTTTTGTTTGGTTTGTTTGTGTGTGTGTGTATGTGTGTGTGTTTGTTTGTGTGTGTTTGTGTGTGTGTTGTTGTTTTTTTGGTGTTTTGTGTGTGTGTTTTTGTGTGTGTGTTTTTTTTTGTGTGTGTGTTTGTGTGTGTGTGTGTGTGTGTGTTTGTGTGTGTGTGTGTTAGGGATGGAATCCTTAAATCATCACACCGTTCGTCACTGTTTGCTCGAATTGCTCGTGTCTCCGTTTTATGCCATACAACTAGAATATTGCAGACTGCGGTCCTAAATAACAAAATATCGAACCTGAGTTTGAAAACTCATTTTCTGCTAGACTAGGTAACTGAACTTTGGCGTTTATGATTTCCAATATTAACGTAAGGTCTACATTAAAAAAGGTAAAGCCTCTAGTAAAAAACAAAATGATAAATAAGGATTATGTCTGATTGGAATCTTTGATGAGTTGATGGTAAGCTGGAGGTAGGTAGCCTTGATCACGTTTGTTTCTTGGAGTCTTTTGATTCGGATCTGTTCGTTTTTTCATGCCATAGGCTTCTCCGCTTTTTTGAAAGTACACCCAATCCATACAACTGTAAAAACATTTCCTCGTAGTTTTCTTGCAACAATAATCTTTCCTGCACTTGCATGATGACGGTCGTTGAATCTCCATCGAAATGCCATTCCTAATTGTAATAAAGCCTTGCAACCATACTCTGTACATCACTTGCATCATAATAGTGGTTGAATACCGTAAAGTACAGGATAAGGAATTCGTCACGCACTTTGCTAGAGAATATGACATATAACCTTGTTGTCATTCTTTCAAACGTGTTCTCTTTGAAGAGTACCATACTTGGCTCACCTGAATGAGTTGCACTGACTTCACAAGGTCACTCCATTGAAAAAGGTCGCTCCTAATTGTAATAAAGCCTTGCAACCATACACTGTACATCACTTGCATGTTAACGGTGGTTGAATCTTCATCGAATTGTCACTCCTAATTGTAATAAAGTTTTTCACCCATATAACTTATCTTTACTTTGTTGTTAATATTCGAGTGCCATAATGTATATATTAAAGTTTGGTAAATGTGTACTTGGCAAACGAACCCGTGACAATCCAAGTTAGACCAATGCTTGTCGTAAGAGGCGACTAACAGGATCGGGTGGTCAGACTCACTGACTTGATTCACACATGTCATCGTATCCCAGTTGCGTAGATTGATGCTCACGATGTTGATCAGTTGGCTGGGTTGTCTGTTGTATTAGCTACACGATTCGATTGGGGTTCGTTTGGGCGAAAAGTATGGTGATAATTCCTTTGTGATTCTTATTAGGTTAAATCAACTATAACACCACACCACACCACACCACACCACACCACACCACACCACACCACACCACACCACACCACACCACACCACACAACACTGCTCTAGACATCACCTGACACACTGCTCTAGACATCACCTGACACACTGCTCCAGACATCACCTGACACACTGCTCCAGTCATCACCTGACACACTGCTCCGGTCATCACATATCACACTTCTCTAGACATCACCTAGCATAGAGCTCTGGACATCACCTAGCATACAGCTCTAGACATCACGTGACACACTGCTCTATACAACACCGGACACAATGCGTTAGACATCATCTGACACACAGCTCTAGACATCACCTAGCATAGAGCTCTGGACATCCACCTGACACACAGCTCCAGACTTTACCTGACACACAGCTCCAGACACACTGCTCTAGATATCGCCTGGCACACAGCTCCAGACATCACCTGACACACGGCTCTAGATATCGCCTGGCACACAGCTCCACATCACCTGAAATCCAGAGACATCACCTGAAATCCAGACATCACCTGACACACTGACATCACCTGACACACTGCTCTAGACATCACCTGAAACACTGCTCTAGACATCACCTGACACACTGCTCTAGACATCACCTGACACACTGCTCTAGACACAACTAGACATACTCTAGACATCACCTGACACACTACTCTAGACATCACCTGACACACTACTCTAGACTACCCGACACACAGCTCTAGACATCACCTGACACACTACTCTAGACATCACCTGACACACTACTCTAGACATCACCTGACACACTACTCTAGACATCACCTGACACACGGCTCTAGACATCACCTGACACATTGCATCTAGACATCACCTGACACACTACTCTGGACATCAAGACACACTCATCTCCTGACACACTACTCTAGACATCACCTGACACACTGCTCTAGACATCACCTGACACACAGCTCTAGACATCACCTGAAACACTACTCTAGACATCACCTGACACACTGCTCACCTCCTGAGACATCACCTGACACACAGCTCAATACATCACCTGACGCTCGCTCAAGACATCACCTGACCAAATACATCACCTGACATCTCATCACATGACAAACCGGGCTACACGTTAGCATCTCCTGCAGGCCACTTTCCACTTTACTTACGTCTTCAGCCGTATCCGCTTAAGTTCTTTGCTCTCGATGCCCTCTAAACAGCTTTACTGAACACTGTTTGCTCCTTTAAGCAGATTTAACAGGTGATGTTTATTTTATCAGCCTGGGGGGAACAATAGTTTCAGGCATGTTTTGCATAGTCAGGACTTGCCTGGCCTTGGTTGCCTGTATTGACGAATGTTTGAACTATAACACAGTAGCCCCTGGATTCACATCAGAGCTCATGTCAGTTATGGTATTATTGATAAAATGAGACCATAGTTACACCCCACACATGTTAAAACATTGTCACTAACTGTAAGGCCAGGTGCGAACTCATCACCAATGCTGTTTAGTTTGTTATTAGAATACAGGGGAACTTTCTTTGGATCACATTGAAGTAAAGGGACAACTGTTATCTTAAATCCATTGAATAATTTAACATACGTATAAGTTGTATTACTTGTGTTAGTGCATGAGGATGGCAATATATTGTATGCCCAAAATCCTGTAAAGATGCAAAAGAATGTAGATATATTTGAAAGATATAATATTTAATATTCATTTGTAAGGGTATGTTGGAAATGAAGTCTATTATGTTGGGAATGAACAGAAGATGGAAGTATTTCCTTGGAAATAAATAGGAAACGGTGGGAATTGTGAATTAATATACTCATTTGAGAATTCTTTATCGGGGATTAATTATATTGAACACAAGAAGGAAATTCCGCATGGAACAAGCTAAATCTATGCATTATATCCTACAAAAGTGAAGCTCTAGCACTCAATCAAGAAATAGTATTCAGAAGGTACAATGTGACTTTTTCTTAAATGCCTTCCTTTAAAAAAGATAATGATTGCCTGTATGACATATATTGCGCTTGAATCTTGCCAGAATCGTCTTCTTTGGTTTTGCATTTATCCATTTTTCTGAAATATAGAAAAACTTGATAAATTTTAAACATGTTCTCAAAATGTATAGTATACATATTTACTGAAACACTAATCAGTTGAGGAAGTCTTCAACCGCCTATGTACAGGCAGGTGTTTGATGGACATGAACACTTAAGTTGATGGAAATGCTTGAATGCTTGATATGGTAATAGTATCATAAATCACGATGAATTAACAGCAAGAGAACACCTCATCTCAATTATTTGTCAGAGGCTGAGTACAGGTACAAATCCAATTTTGCAATAAAACCAAAAACAAAACCCCATAAAAATGTATGTAGACAATGGTATTTAACCTCTGCACTTAGCTTTACGTAATTCACAGTTCCTTGATTGTTTGATGAATTCCGCAATAAATCCATCATATCTGTTTCTATTTTCAGAAAAGCTTGTGTCTCATTCTCGTTGTTGATACAAAGAAAATATCAATGTCCCACATTATAACTAGTGGTGTGACGATTCATAACGCATTGATGCATCGATCGATACAATGAATCGATACAAAGTTATATATTATTGTATATCCCGGGCTAAAACGGGCTATAGATCACCATTAGCTGAAGGTAGGTCACCATACTAGAGACCATGCGTACCTTTGCTACCTGCATGTACCTTAGCTGGATTTACATCTCAGCCGCTGGTGATTGTAGGTAAATTTAGCCATTACTTAAACTCACAAAAATACTACATTTTATAATATTCGGTAAGCTGAATTCAACATATGTTATATTTGGGATTACACTTTTTTAGTAAAGTACAAATTCTAGTATTTTGGGGGTTGCGTCCCATCCGGGATTCGAACCCACACCCTCACCTTCGAATCCCGGATGGACTCAACCCCAAAAGTACTTGAATTTGTACTTTACTAAGTGAGTGAGTGAGTTTAGTTTTATGCCGCACTCAGCAATATCCCAGCTATATGGCTGCGGTCTGTAAATAATCGAGTCTGACCAGACAACCCAGTGATCAACAGCATGAGCATCGATCTGCGCAATTGGGAACCGATGACATGTGTCAACCAAGTCTACGAAACTGACCATCCGATCCCGTTAGTCGCCTCTCTACGACAAGCATAGTCGCCTTTATGGCCAGCACATGGGTTGCTGAAGACCTATTCTATCTTCACAGGTCCACTTTACTAAGAAAGTGTAATCCCAAATATAACATATGTTGCATTTGACCATTTTTCTGTATGATGGCTTTAGGGGTTAACGTGTGTAGATTAAACACCAACATGTATAACGATTGCGAACAACTGCATGCATATTAGTGCTTTGAGGGCACACCTAACGTCATTTGATCGCATTGTCATACTCCGACTTACAACCAGTGATAACTCCTTGTCCAGGAACAGTCATCGCCAAAGCTCCGTTATAGCATGTGCAACACGTATATTTCTGGCTCTCGTCTAGAAGGGAGATACATGTATCCGAAAAATGATGATTTCGTGTGGGGAAATATGAAGAATACATGGTATAATCACCTTACTTCAATATAGCCATTGAAAATAACAGGCGGAAATGTTAGACAATCTAAAATGCAACAACCATGATCATTTTGTTTATTGAGTGATTATCAACAAGACTGCGTGGGTTATTTCGTCCTGAAATTCTTTTAATTTAATATACTTAGACTATGAAAGAAATTAATAGCTGACAGTGAGGTCTACCAGAAAAGTAATTTCTTACTGTGATTCCTCATTTTTGCCGTGTCTCAAAATTCGACGCAACCTTTCCTGTCGACTTAAGTAAACGGAATTTTCATAGTTTAAAAAAAAATGAGGTTAGTTGTACAGTTAAGTTAAGGAAATATATTTACATTTTGAAGACTCTTGACAGTTGAACAGTGTATCACCTTGAGGCTAAATATGTTTTGATTTCAGCAAGTATTTCCAAAGAACATTAAACAAGTGCAGCCAAACACATAAACTCCTGGCAAAGGAAAATTATCGCCGACGTCACTTGACGAACAAATGGAAATACAGACGTATGTGAGGCTTAAGATAATTATTTTAGAAACAGCCATCACTTTCCAATAACTTAACTGAAAATTCATTGTAATGTTGGTCTTGCATTTGCCACAATTCATTAAGAAGTGTCAAGGGTCAACACTGAGGTTGGAGAAGTGTAATGTCTTGATATAAAATGCGGAAGGAGAGAATATTGTTATAGATTTGCAATATCAAATGTATATACTTACAAAATGTTGATGAATACAAATACCTGGGTATAATTGTCAGCAGAAAAGGTACGTTCATGTCCACAGGAAAAAGCACAGTCTAAAAGCTATGAACTCCATTTAACTAAAGCCAGATTATTTAATTTATCTTTTACTTGCCAGTCCAAACTTTCTGATGAACTTGTCAGTCCAATTTTAACTCATGGATATGAAATATGGGGGTTTGAAAAGTTACGTATTATTGAAAATATCCATTTAACATTTTTAGGAAATTTCTTCAGGTAGTAAAAGTACACTGGTATATGTGATTTATACAGAGACAAAGCGAAGACCACCCTCTATTGTTATTTATGATAAAATGATATGTTACTGGCAAGATTGTTCACAGACAATACTCAACTAGCAAACAGGCTACTGCATTTTTTTATCAAATAATGCATCTAATAACAAACTGCTATTATGCATCAATGACATATAAACAAAGACGGGAAATAATGCTGTATGTAAATCACTGTCTTCCCTGCTGAAACATGAAGATGGGTTCAACATATATTATAATTATATTCGGTGCTTTTGTACTATGAACAGTCAAAGAAATAGAGTTACCACATTAGCAGGCTGGCTTTAACCCCTGTTCTGTAGAGATAATGTATTTAATGTACTTGCTGAATGACGTGCTTGCATATTTTGAAATAGTAAATTTCTAATACAAAATGAACAGTAGACCTGTGGTATTGGATGTTCTTCTGTTCCATTTACACTGTGGTGATGAGTAAACATATTCCAGCAATATCAGAGCAGTAGGCACTAGAAAATGGGCTTCACACGTTATAGCCATGTGGGGAATCAAACCCCGGTGTTTGGTGTGACGAACTAGGCCATCCAAACGCCTCTTCTTCTGAAGTAAGTTCAAATTATTTATAGGAAAAGTAAATAATGTACCAAATGAAGCTGACAGTGCATTTGAATGAACCATGACGTCATCACAATATAAAAAATCGGTATGTTTATCCTCCTCATCTAAAACATTCACTTCACCTGTACAAGTGGTAAAACAAGCCTGATTCTACCAATCAACTGATCCAAGCCATGCCCTATGCATGGACAACTTAAAAGTAGAATCATCACATTAAGCGATATTTATCATGAAATATATCTATACCAACGTAATTCGAACAGAGTAATAAGCCAGAAGGAAGCATTGATAGTCCAATCGGAAAATATACCAATGATTTCCGTGTGTTTTTCATAAATGTTGCCGACAGACTGGCTAATGTTCTTTAGGAGAACATAGCTTTCTCATCTGTACTTTCTGGATTATATTTGCTACCCTGTCATTTCAGACTGGCTCGTGCTGCCACATGATCCATGTTGACACCCGATGACGATGCCTTATTGTTTTGTATTTTCTTGTCGTGGCCTTCATACTGCATTAGACTATCTGAATCCAACGATATCACATTGCCACTGCCTACCATGCAAAGTTTTCATCAGAGATTCCGACCGCTGCAACTATTCAAACTTTAGGACTGTGGACTATGACAGCTACTATCGACAAATTGAAGCTGATGTTCCTTGGAAGGTTATGCCGAAGCAACCACAGATATACCTTTAAAAAGATATTCTATTTCAAGTGTGCTCAGTATATAGCAGCCGGTTACAAATGTGAGTGTGTAACACACGATCTTCTCAATGTAGCCAAGAAATATGAATTATGGAATGCAATTGATCTCTTTATGAAGACTAACCAGTTTCCATCCGAGGAGGCGGAACAAAACTATACGGGCCAAGATAACAGAGCATGAAACTGCTCATTGGCATACATGCCTGCAAGATCGCCATGAATTGGACAGATTCTATAGAATCCATATGCAAACTGGCTCCACATAGACTTTGGAATATGTGTATATATACTATACAATATCCCAACCAGACCTGTGTATGCACTTGTGAAACTAGGAATGCTACCAATAACACCTGGTCAGTGTTTAATGTGTAATGAAGAATGCAATGATATAATAAAACACCAACTTGTATATTGTACAGCTTTAGCTGATGCAAGAAACATTCTTTATGAGCATCTGTTTGACACATATTGCTTGGAACAGCACATGTGTATCGAAGACTGTGCAGATGACGAAGTCGCAATTGTGACATTCCTCGGTGGAATAACCTTTATTATGGAGAATATGAGCCTTGACACCTGGGCTGAATTCATAGGTTCTGTATCACGACATAAGCTCCTGGAGCCTGCGATCACTGCTTTATCTATAGACAGCGATCTATAGACAATGACTTAATTCTCACCAGAACTCATGTAAATATGTGGCTTTGTAAAACTTTTTTTTCTCTTTATCATATTTCTGTAAGTATGTTGTGTTAAAAGAACATCCAACGTTTGTCACTCTCCGAAGCTACTGGAGGAAATAGAGATCATTCATTCATTCATAGTCCAATCGGAAAAATATATACCAATGATTTCCGTGTGTTTTCATAAATGTTGCCGACAGACTGGCTAATGTTCTTTAGAGAACATAGCTTTCCTCATCTGTACTTTCTGGATTATATTTGCTACCCCTGTCATTTCAGACTGGCTCGTGCTGCCACATGATCCATGTTGACACCCGGATGACGATGCCTTATTGTTTTGTATTTTCTTGTCGTGGCCTTCATACTGCATTTGACTATCTGAATCCAACGATATCACATTGCCACTGCCTGCCATCAACTCATCACTATGCAATCTTAATCCTATTATTCCTCATGTCAATAACATCACCGTCAAGCCCGCATAGTTTTGTAAATATTCATAACATTCCTGCACATTGTAGGGTTATTGATAGTCTACTATCCGCTGAATATGAAGATTTATATTGTGATAGGTGAGGGCTATCCCCAGGACAAGATGAATCCGCACGCAGTGCCACGTACACATATACAAGCACGTGTGGCGCACGCACACACAGACAGGTACACAAAAATACACACAATGGGTGCATCCTGAGATATCAGAATCACCATGAGACGTATTTGGAACAAGGTAAGACTCCTAAGCCAGGGCAGGAAGAACCCAAGCTTTCTACAGCACAGCATCAGGATCGAAGCATCTGACAGAAGGCACAGAGCTATCAGAAGAGTGGAGGAAAGAGCCAATCAGACATTTCCAAGAGTTGACGTGCGTGGATGTGCGTGGCAACAAATTTCACAAACACACCATTATCCGGCTAATCGGCAGCATGCGACATCGTTTAATACCCCGTGTTGAGGCAGGCCAAGACTAATTTGAAAGCTTGTAACTTTTCTTAACAGCCCCTCTTAATGGTTATTTTCGGTGGGTCTCTTTGAAAAGCGTATCGTGACATTGACCAAAACCGTTTTGTAAGCTGGATTGACCTAATAATAATGAGAATATTTATAACACACCTAGATCTCCTGCTCAAGGCGCACAATCTGATGATTATTACCCCGGATAACCCAAGCTGCCTGTTAGGCGTTAGAAGGTTAATAGTCTCACGACTCATTTCCCACCGGGTACCCATTTTCTGCCGGGTGAACAGAGCCAAATTTGAACAAAGTCACTTGCCTACGGCGATACCACATGTATCACATGTGCTTCGTTGTGGGCAGGACTGAAGTCCTAGAAACAAGCTGTCACACACGATCACCCATCCAAGGACTCTCCGCGCCCAATGTTGCTTTACTTGAACTGAGCTCCTATGCACAGGACCACACACCACCTGCATGGCAACAATACAATAATTGTAATTAAGTTTGATAATTCCTCTACTTTTGTGAGCTAGTATTACTATACATCTGCATTTTATTACCTGTATGCGATGTATTGTTCGTACTGTATTCTTTACTTCACCCAGTTATGTGTGTTACTTGTTGATGTTAACTGCCGCTTATCACACAAAAACGCGCACGCACGCACAGACACTCGTTTTGGTTGTCACACCACCACCGTTGAAGAAATCAGAAGCTTGAAATTATGTTTTATGTTTTTCTAAGATATTGTCCATATGAATGTCCAATTTGACATTTTAATCACACTCTCATTGTGGTGAACTACACACAATTCCTGATATTCAATGGCAACGTTTAAAATGTTTTTCTCTGCAGCTTGTGTCAAATCGTGGGTGAAATATACACATTCAAAGGGCGTTGCTATGTAGTGAGTGAGCGAGAGTTACGCCGCAATATTCCAGCTATATGGCGGCGATCTGTAAATAATCAAGTCTGACCAGACAATCCAGTGATCAGCAACAATCGATCTACGCAATTGGGATACGATGATGACCGCCCGATCCCGTTAATAGCTTCTTTGCGACAAGCATCGGTTACTGAAGATCAATTCTAACTCTGGATCATCACGGGCCGTTGCTATGTAGAAAGTTCATGACGTTGCTGAAGACAAACAACAAAGGTATGGATGCTAACTTCACAAGAATTTACAGATCAGCGATGACAGGGCACACCTGATAACAGTTTGCATTATTCTGATTGTGTGTCTCGAATGACGTATCTCTTTAAGTGTAATCGTATATCGTGGCATGATCATCGAAGCAGGAAATTGAGCGAGAGGTTGTACGTAGTTTGACTCGACAAATTTCCACTGAAGTACAATGCAGCCGGGTCAGACTGATCCAGACAAGTCAGTGCGAAAACGACTGAGTGAATTGTTTTAACGCCTTTTAACATTCAAAAAAGTTAGTTCCCATCACAACATGGCGGTGGGGTAGCCTAGTGGTGAAAGCGTTTCCCCGTCACATCGTGGACCTGGCTTCAATTCCTACATGGGTACAATGTGCGAAGCCAATTTCCGTTTGTCCACCGTCGTAATATTGCTGAATATTGCTAAAGCGGCGTAAAACAATACCCAGTCACTCTATCACAACGTGCCGGCTATTGTGAGTGGGAAACGTTTTGACATAGAGTGAGTGAGTGAGTGAGTGTGGTTTTACGCCGCTTTTGACACCAGAAATGGGCTTCACACATTGTGCCCATGTGGGGAATCGAACCTGGTCTTCGGCGTGACGAGCGGACGCTTGAACTACTAGGGCTATACCACCGTCACTGACATAGAGTGAAATCCATAAGGTCGGGAATTGTGCTGATACCACCGTCCCTGACATAGAGTGAAATCCACAAGGTTGGGAATGGCTTACAAAGCTGTGATATTTTATTTACTACCATCTGTTTTAGATATAATATAGTGCCTTGTGTCCTCATAGGCCAGATGTTATATTTTATTGAATGTTTTATAGTCTATGTATGTTCTATATATAACATGTGACACATAAATAAAAATATTTTCTTCTTTCTTCTATCAAAAACAAGTATTGAGAAGGTACAACACGACTTTGTTCGTAAATGTCTTCTTAAAAAAAAGAGTACGATGGCCTGCACGATATATATTGCGCTTGAAAGAACATCTCTGTGTACACACATGACTGGAAGTTTATCAGGAAACATTAAAATTTCATAATTGATAAATTGCTTTTCTAAGAAATTGTTTTTTGTATGCGAGGTATCTAAGGAATTTCTTCAATAGAAGTAAAGTGATTACACATTAGTTAATGTTGAAATAACCTACAGGTTACCTACAGGCAAGACACACGTTGTAAAATGATGTTGTTATTTGATTGAAATAGACAAAGACAAAAGAAATTGAGTAACGTAAGTATTAATCACGTATTATCTAATGATTCGGTTATATCCAAACACAATTTCAAAGTCATAACAGTGTCAGTGAGCAGTGATGAATAAAAGAAAATCCTGATATGCTATTTACCAAGTTCGTGTGAGAATGGCAGAAAGAGACTCCCACAACTGGCAGATTTAAGATCCAGCAACACATTGACAGTGGACATGTGGGTACAGTTGGGTGGAGCGTGCGTCAGCATGCACTCTTACTGAATTCATATCTAAAATAATAAGATTGCTAACAAGGAATGCAAATTCACCAGCTGACACGAACATATGTTGCAAAACATACCAAAACATTTTAGGAAATGATATGGAAATGTTTTATTCACGTGACTTTGGCAAGGAATGCTTGGCGTGAGTTTGGTTGTGACGTTTTAAGAAGGTGTTTTGGCGAAATCTGTTGAGACTGCTTTTTAAAAATAATCTTTTATTCACGTGCACATGGATGGTTCTGGTAATGTTTCCCAGCTACAGTTTCCGTAAACATGTGGTTTACACTTTTGAAAGACAGAATAGTCCACTTCAACAACATACTTGGTGATTTTGTCCCATGTGCAAAAAAGTAGAACACTACTGCATGAAACAAAATAATCATCATTTGTGATATGATCGTTCAATGTAACTCTCAAACAGAACTCCGATATTATTTTGCTTTTTCTTCGAGATTACTGATTGCCAGAATGTTGGTTTTGTTTTTATCCACTTTTCTGAAATAAAGAAAACCTTGACAAATGTGAAGCAGGTACAAAATGTCCTTAGAATATTTTATGCATTTAAGGTGATGCAAACCTTGCTGTTTGTTGAAGAAAATTGAGAACTTAATGATTGTGTGTCAGCTAAAAACAAATA